>NC_056732.1:69454616-69632573 GCF_019279795.1 Protopterus annectens
GCCTCTAATTCCACACCTTCTGACTCCACAAAACATTCGGATCCTGCACGGCCAGCTCCAAACCCTAAACCTGGCTGCATGGCAGATACATTAGTCAAACAGGCAACACCTCTCTCTAAAGCTGTTAGGGATGTCATTTTGGAGGTCAGGAGGCCTAGCACCAGGAAAGCTTCATCAGAAAAATGGAAGAGATTCTGCGCCTGGAACCAGGCTCAAAGCCTTGACCCTCTTGTTCCAAACATTCCTCAGATTTTACAATACTTAACTGAGATGCTGGACAGAGGCCTATCCTTCTTGTCAATTAAGATCCACGCCTCTTCCATTTCAGCACATTGCAACACGGATCCTCCTTTATTCTCTTATCCGTTGTTTAAGCAGTAGCTCGGAGGGGCTAAAAACATTTGACCGCCCCTGAGAGCACCGACACCCACTTGGGACCTCAATTTCGTTTTGGAAAAACTGACCCTACCACCTTTTGAGCCAGCCAATACAGCCAATCTAAAATTTTTATCTTGGAAAACAGCTCTGCTCCTGGCAGTAACTTCAGCACGAAGAGTCTCAGAGCTACAGGCATTAATGGCAGTGTAACCTTTTATAATTTTTCATCAGGACAAGGTATCTTTAAGGACAGACCTTACCTTTATGCCAAAGATGGTATCTACTGTGGCTCTTAACCAAACCCATCCATTTGCCAACTTTTTATCCAAACCCCCAGAATAAAGGGGAGTAACTTCTGCATTCTTTGGACATACACAAGCAGCTACGCTTCTATTTGGACAAAACAAAGGCTTTCAGGAAAACTGAGCAACTATTTGTAGCATATGCTGCAGGATCACAGGGCAAGGCTATCTCAAAGCAGACTATATCCAAATGGATAGGACACTATTCGTTACTGCTACACACAGCATGGAAAATCAGTCCCAAATAACATTAGGCCACATTCTACCAGGGCAACAGCCACTTTAACAGCCTTTCTCAGAGGAGTACCTACGAAGGAAATTTTTGGATGCTGCAACTTGGAGTTTAGTGCACACCATTACAAAGCATTACCACCTGCCTCTTTACTCTAAGACCAGAGCAGGATTTGTAACTGCAGTTTTGCAGGGCCTCATAGCCAATCCTAACGCTTTATAGACCAGCCACCCAACCTTAGCTTTGGGATTCTACCCGAGTGTAATGCCTGCAGCAGTGTAACACGATGAACATAGTACAGTTTTGTACCTACCGTAAATGTTGATGTTAGAGTGTTCACACTGCTGTAGTCCAGGTTACCCTCCCTCCATCCCCTCTGTCCTAGCTGGACCTATCTATACCTTTCTATCCTATACAACCTTTGTGGTGTATTTGATTGTAACTGAAGGTATTGTTTTTATTTTATATATATATATTTTTATTGGCAATATGTATTGCCTCTCCTCAGAACTACCAATTGGACAAATTCTGCACAAGGACTTCCCACAGTCAGGCTTGGAAAGTGGATGCCCTGTCCTTCACCTGGGAAAGCCTCTCAATTTATGCCTTTCCCCCTCTGCCTCTCCTCCCAAGTTCTGCTAAAGATCAAACAAGACAGACCAAGGACAATACTGATTGCACCAGACTGGCCACGCCAGCACTGGTGTACCCCCTCTTGTGCAGTATGTCACTGCTGGAACCATGACACCTGCATCAGACCCCCCTTCCCTGCTCTCCCAGCAGGAGGGACAGATTTTGCCCCCCAGCTTCAAACACTGAACCTTGCAGCCTGACTAATTCCCTGAGCTGTCCAATAGCATCCCCAAGTAAGCAGGTGCTAGATGTCATTGTGGAGGGAAGGAGGCCTAGTACTGGAAAATCCTCTGCTGAAAAGTGGAAAATATACTTTTCCTGGAGCCAGACTCGGGATGGGCACAACAGTGCCCTGCGTACTGCATATTCTTCAATACTTAGAGACACTCCACAAGGGCCTTTCCTTCTCATCAGTTAGAATTCATGCCTCCGCCATTTCAGCACATTATAATACTGAGCCACCCTTCTTGTTTCACCCCCTGCTGAAGAATTCCTCAGACGGGCCAAAAATTTAAGACCACCCAGGAGAGTTCCTACTCCAGCCTGGGACCTTAACGTTGTATTGGAAAAGCTCACTCTACCTCCTTTTTAGCCAGCCAGCTGCAACTGCAGAGTTGAAATTCCTTTCTTGGAAAACAGCCTTCCTTCTAGCCATCACTTCAGCAAGAAGAGGTCTGAGTCACAGGCCCTCATGGCAGTGGAGCCCTTCATCTTCCATGCTGACAGGGTGTCCCTCAGGACCAATCTTTCCTTTTTGCCCAAGGTGGTATCCAGTGTGGCCTTTAATCATTCCATTCATTTGCCAACCTTTTTTCCTAATCCATAGAATAAAGGAGAACTAATATTGCACTCTTTGGACGTGGACAAACAACTTAGATTTTATTCGGACAGGACTATGCCTTGCAGAAGAACCGAACAGCTGCTAGTTGCCTTTGCTGCAGGGACAGAGGGGAAGGCCATTTCAAAACCAACCATTTCTAAGTGGATAGGCCATTGCATTTTTTTTTTGCTGTAAGCTCCATAGATAACCTACCCCACAGAGGATAAGATCACATTCCACCAGGGCTGCATATAACTCTGCATTCTTTCTCATAGGTGTCCCTACCAGGGACATCTAGAAGCTGCTACCTTGAGCTCTGTACATACCTTCACCAAGCTTTACCATTTGTATGTTCTTTCGAAATCCAGAGCTGGTTTAACCGCTGCAGTCTTGCAGGGCTTAATAGCTGGTCCTAATGCTCTCTTATTTCCTCCTCCCTTCCTTAGCTTTGGTAATCTACCCAAATGTAATGACTGCAACAGTGAAACACGAAGAACATAGTACAGTTGTGTACACTTAGCATAATTGTAGATGTTTGAGTGTATTCACTGTTGCAGTCCTGGATGCTCTTCGTGTTTCACTGTTGCAGTCATTACATTTGGGTAATCTGCTGGCAGGTTGCCCTCAGTCTGCCTGAATTCCAAAATCTTCGGTCCTACGTCTGTTGCTGTCTTCTCTTCCAGGACGTCATGGGTATAAAACATGCAGCCCAAGCCATTTTCTTTAGTCTTTCTTGCAGCGCGGTGCCCGAAGCAGAAGCATTTTGCAAGTGCCAGTCAGCCAACTACTGAAATATTCGAGTTTGAGTTTCAGAACCGAAGTCTGCACTAAAGCGAAGTACCCCGTTGGGGAAACTTTTTTCTTGCTTTTTACCGATGTCAGAAAAAGTTAATTGTATTACTTGTGCGAAGCCAAATACCTCATAAGGATTTCCATTTATACTGTATTCCTTGCCTAGGCCCTGATCACAACGTGCCTGGCTGGCTGTTTTTTGCTAGATTTAACCAATGCACTATTAAGCGTCGGTATATTTTTGCATTAAACTATTTTGGAAACGGATTTAACTACCCAGAAATGTCGTTGGATAGTAATCAGACTACTGGAGTACATAAAAAACGCAGAGAAGGACAGAGAAATGCAGTCGAGATCCAAAACAGATGACGAAGCTTCTCCTAAGCCAGTCGCCGGTACTTGGTGAGGTGCTTTTGCAGCCCCTGATACCCGCTACCTTTGAGTTGCAGGCCTCTTCTGGTACCCATGTGGAGTCCGGCTTGCTGCAAGATACTCAAGGTATTGGACCAATGGATGTATCTCCCTCTGATTGGTCCGGAGCTGCTGAGCAGGCACCAGCTTCTGAGGGTGTATTCAGACCTCAAGATTTGTATATCAAACTGACGACTGCTGCAAAAGCAACTTCTAAAACTAAAAACTGTTGCATGAGCCGTGTGCTCAGGCCTCTTTGCCTAAAAAACAGATGATTAAAATGGCTGAAGACCTTATTACCCTGATCCGGTGTACCCATCCCCCTCTAGATAAGAGGCCTAGGCAAGACACTTATTATGAATCTTCAGATCAGGTTTCTATTTCTTCTGATTCCTCTTCTGATCAGGAATTATCTATTCCTCCTTATGAGGATTCTGATGCTGAGGAGTCTATTCCATCTGCATCTCCTCCTGAGGATTATTCATTGGAGAAACCTTGCATACTTTGAGGGAGCATTTTCAGTGGGAGAGTCAAGACCTTTGAAAATTAAAAAGAGGCTCAGGGATTTCCTTCTTCTCTTTCAGCACAAGCCTTTAGCCATTTCCCCTGATGTTTGTGTTTCACTGTTGCAGTCATTACACTTGGGTTATCCTGCTGGCAAGCTACCCACAGTCTGCCCGAATTCCAAAGTCCTGGTCCCGTGTCGGTTGCTGTCGCCTCTTCCCTGATGTCAGTGCGCCAGGGGTATAAAAGATGCAGCCGACGCCATTTTCTTAGTCTTTCTTGCCGTGTGGTGCCCGAAGCAAAAGCAGTTCGCAAGTGCCGGTTGGCCGACTCCTGAGATTTTTGAAATTGAATTTCAGATCCGAAATCTTCATTAAAGCAAGTATCCCATTGGGGAAACTTTTTTTCTTGCTCCAGACCAATTTCAGAAAAAGTTAACAATTGTATTTCTTGTGGGAAGCAAATACCTCATAAGGATTTTCATTCTTAATGTATTCCTTGCTTAGGCCCTGATCACGAAGTTGCTAGCTGTTGGTTTTGTGCTAGATTTCACCAACGCACTATTAAGCGTTGGTATGATTTTGCCTTTCATTACTTCATCCGAAGATTTAATTATATAATGCCGTCAGAACAGCTGACAACTGGAGTTTATAAAAAGCGCAAGGAAAAGGACAGGCATCCGAGGTCCAAAACCGATGACGAGGCCTCTGCTAAGCCAGCTGCCGGTTCTCAGTGAGGCGCTTTCGCAGCCGCTGACGCCCGCTACCTCAGAGCCACAGGCTGCTACCGCCTCCCATGTGGACAATCTAGGCCTCTTGATACTCAAGGAATTGGACACCTGGAAACTATTCCCACAGATGGGTCTGGAGCCGCTGTGCAGGCATCTGCTTCTGAGGGTGCTTTCAGACCTACACAGTTATATGTCAAGACCACTTTAGCTTCAAAGGCAAAGACTAAAACAGTTTTAAAGACAAAGAATCAAGTACAGCATTCTCCTGGACAGACTTCCATGCTTAAAAAACAGATGCTTAAAATGGCTGAAGATCTAATTACTTTGATAAGAGGCCTAGGCAAGACGCAGAATATGACTCTTCTGATCAGGTTTCCATTTCTTCTGACTCCTCCATTGAACAGGAATACTCTCTTCATCCCTATGACGATTCTGATGCTGAGGAATTTATTCCTTCAGCCTGTCCTCCTGAGGATTATTCTTTTGGGGAAACCCTGCATACCGTGAGGGAGCATTTTCACTGGGAGAGCCAAGATCACTCAGAATCTATGAAAAGGCTCAGACTTTCTTTTACTACCTCAGCACAGAACTCTTGCTGTTCCACCTGTTCTGGACATTGTAGATGATGTATTTTCAGAGTCCGGCCTGTCTCCTGACTCTCTACCCCCTGCACCTGTTAAGCCAGACAGATACTACAGGATTCCAGATTCTCATAAATTTCTATATAAAAACCCTGCTGCTGACCCTGAAACTATATCTCAGGGTCCCAAAGGGGTCAAGGCTTCCACTGCAAAAAACCCTGTCTCCTCTAATAGGGACTCTAGGGCACTGGACAGATGGGGGGGGGGGGAATTTACACTTCTGCTGCCTTGTCTGTAAGGGCTTTAAACTGTCAAGTTTCATATGCTTAAATATCAGCAATACTTAATGTCACTGTTAAAACAGAAAATGTTGACAAATTCTGAATTTTCTGAAAATAAGGAAATGCAGGATTTATTGCATGCAGCTGAACAAGTGGGAAAGCATACTTTGTAATGTGGTTTTGATTAACTGGAGGCCTTTTGCAGGGCTGCTGTTACAGGTTCTGCCATTAGAAGGCATGCTTGGTTAAAGGAACAGAATGTGCCTAATCGTGTTAAAGCAAAATTATTGGATGCTCCAGTACAGCATGATACTTTGGTGTTAAAGCGGAAGAGGTGTTGAAGAAAATGGAGGATAAAGCGAAATCTACGCAGACAGTTAAGGATTTCTTACAGGTACAGCCACGCAGATTTAGCAGGAACTGGCCTTCTAAGAATTCATCCTTTCCAGTATCAGACAGGCCACAGAGGCAGATACAGGTGCCCTAGAGGCAGATCCCAGCCCCAAGGCTCATACAGGCCTGAACAATGGGGTGCTTCTACCTCCAAAGCGGAGAAGACAAATCACAGCCATATAGGAAACAGTCCCAATGACTTTCCTCTGCCAATGCCAAGCACTTCTCTTTTGGCAGCACCTTTAGGGGGAAAACTAGCACTTATTTCACAAAATTGGCATATGATCACCCAGGACAAATGGGTCTTAAATATAGTGTCTCAGGGCTACAGGTTCCACTTTCACACCCTTCCAAAGACAAAAAGTATGCCAGACCTGCCAAACAATTAATGGGCAGAGGCACAAAAGCAGGTTTCATCTCTCATTGACGTGAGGGCTATTCAGCGAGTACCACAGCAAGAGCAGGGACAAGGATTTTACTCCAGACTTTTTTTGGTACCCAGAAAGGACAAAGCCTGGAGACCAGTACTGGACCTGTCTATTCTAAACACTTTTCTGGATGTTCCAGAATTCAAAATGTTGACTCTGCAGCAGCTACTGCCCATGCTGGGCAAGAAGGCTTGGCTTGTAACTTTGGACCTCAAAGAGGCATACCTGCATGTCCCAGTCAGACAATCTTGCAGAAGATACCTCAGATTCATAGCTGGCTCAATGCACTGCCATGCCAATTCTCTGCACTGCCCTTTGGCTTATCTACTGCGCCCAGGGTCTTCACAAAATGCCTGGCACCAGTAATTGCATTTTGCAGACAAAAAGGAATCCAAATATATCCCTACTTGGACGACTGCCTTATTCAAGCAGAGAACAATAACATTCTACTGAAGCATCTGGCGTTTGTAAAAAGACTACTAATTTGCCTAGGGTCCACAGTAAACGAAAATTAAATCAAAACTGGTACTCTCTCAAGAGATAATATTCCTGGGTTCAAGCTTAAATACAACTTCCCCGATGGCTTATCTCACACCAAGCAAACAAAGGCAACTAACTTCTTACTTCGAAAAGATGGCAACAAAGACCCAGTTATCTGCAAGAAAAATTGTGCAGGCCTGGGGCTTCATGGCATCCTGCATTCTTCTAATTCCATATGCCAGACTGCATATGAGGAAGCTACAATGGTATCTAAAAAGTGTTTGGACTCAGCATTGCCACAGCCTGGAAACAGTAATTACCCTCATTCCTTGCCTACAACAGGAGTTTCGATGGTGGGCACAGGCCTGTCACCACAACAAGGGACAGCCTTTCACTTTACCCACAGCCAGGCAGACACTAACAGATGCATCAGATTATGCCTGGGGGGATCACATGGCAGGAAAATGTTTTCAGGGCACATGGCCCGCAAGCCAAATGCATCTTCATATCAATGAAAAAGAGATGCTAGCTGTACAGCATGCCCTGACAGCATTCAAGGATCTACTTCATCTAGGACAACTGCTGATATAAAGACTGATGCTACAGTCATGTGGTACATAAACAAGCAAGGAGACACACATTCCTACCCCCCCTGCAGACAAGCCACGACTTTGTGGAACACAGCATTGACTTATCAAGTACATCTGCAAGCACAATTCCTGCCAGGAAAGACAAATACTCTGGCAGACAAACTAAGCAGAAACCTCATGGACCCACACGAGTGGAAACTAGATCCACAAATCTTCAGCATGATCACAAGGAAATGGGGATTCCCAGACATAGATCTATTCGCCTCCCCTCACAACTGCCAGCTATGGAGATTTTGCACAAGGACTTATCACAAATAAGCATGGAAAGTGGATGCCCTATCATTCAGATGGAAAACGCTTACAGTATATGCTTTTCCTACACAGCCTCTCCTCCCCAAGGTTCTCCTAAAGGTCAGACAAGATAAGCCAAAATTTATTCTGATTGCCCAGACTGGCCATGCCAGCACTGGTATCCAATCCTAAAGAGTTTGTCTCAAGGCCCAACCTGGACATTACCTCAAATTCCTCATTTACTGACCCAACAAAACAATCAGATTCTGCGCAGCCCTCTCAGAACCGTAAATCTGGCTGCATGGCGGATATAACCACTCAGAGCACACCTCTCTAAAGCAGTTATGAATGTTATTTTGGAGGCCAGGAGGCCCAGCACCAGAAAATCTTATGCAGAAAAATGGAAAAGATTCTGTGCCTGGAACCAGGCACAAGGAATTGACATGCTTGTTCCAAATATACCTCCGATTTTACAACATCTAACTGAGATGCTGGACAAAGGCCTATCCTTCTCATCAATTAAGATCCATGCCTCTGCCATTTCAGCTCATTACAATACGGATCCACCAATTTTTTCACATCCACTGCTAAGGCAGTACTTCAGAGGGGCCAAAAACATAAGACCTCCAAGGAGAACACAAATACCTGCATGGGACCTCAATTTTGTCTTGGAAAAACCTCACACTGCCTCCTTTTGAGCCAGCCAATACAGCCGAGATAAAATTTTTATCATGGAAAACAGCTCTGCTTGTAGTAACTTCAGCAAGAAGAGTCTGAGTTACAGGCATTAATGGCTGTGGAACCTTTTATTATCTTTCATGCGGACAGGGTTTCTCTAAAGACAAACCCAACATTTATGCCTAAAGTAGTGTCCAGTGTGGCTCTTAACCAAACTATTCATTTTGCCTACCTTTTAACCAAATCCACAAAATAAAGGGGAGAGACTTCTGCATTCTTTGGACATACATAGACAGCTATGCTTCTACTTGGACAAAACTAAAGCGCTCAGAAAGACTGAGCAGCTCTTAGTGGCATATGTTGCAGGATCGCAAGGAAAAGCTATTTCAAAGCAGACTATTTCAAAATGGATAGGCCACTGCATTCATTTCTGCTATTCACAACATGGCAAATCAGTGCCTAAGGGCATTAGGCCACATTCAACCAGATCAGCAGCCACTTCAGCAGCCTTCCTCAGAGGAGTACCAACCAATGATATTTTGGAGGCTGCAACTTGGACTTCACTGCACACTTTTACAAAGCCCTACCACTTACCTCTTTACTCTAAATCCAGAGCAGGCTTAGCCACTGCAGTTCTGCAGGGCCTCATAGCCACTCCTAATCCTATGTATGCCCAACCTCAGCTTTGGGATTTAACCCGAGTGTAATGACTGCAACAGTGAAACACGATGAACAAAGTACAGTTGTGTACCTACCATAAATGTAGATGTTCGACTGTATTCACTGTTTTAGTCCAGGTTACCCTACCACCATCCCTCTTTCATTGCTGGGACTTATCTGTACTTCTCTATTCTATACAACCTATGTGGTGTATTTGCTTGTAGACGAAGGTATTGTTGTTGTTAGTGCATGCTTTTTTATAAACAGAATTTTAACCTACCCTTTTGGGGGCACCTGACATGTGGGGCAAGAAAAACTAAAGAAAATGCTGTCTGCTGAATCTTTTATACCCCTGGCACACTGACGTCAGGGACAATGCGATAGCAACCGACACCGGGCCAGGAATTTGGAATTCGGGCCGACTGCGGGTAGCCTGCCAGCAGGATAACCCAAGTGTAATGACTGCAACAGTGAATAAACTCTAACATCTACATTTATGGTAGGCACACAACTGTACTTTTTAGACATTATGGATGATGTGTTTTCGTAGTCGAGCTTGACCCCTGACTCCTTACCTCCGGCTCCCAGTAAGCCTGACAGATATTACAGGGTCCCTGACTCTCAAGTTTTTATTTAGAAACCCTGCTGCTGATCCTCAAACTATTTCACAGGGTCCAAAGGGAGTTAAGGCCTCAACAGCAAAAAATCCTACACCCTCTGACAGAGATTCAAGGGCACTAGATAGATGCGGAATAAAGGTTTATACATCTGCGACCTTGGCAGTCAGGACCTTAAACTGTCAATTTCATATGCTTAAGTACCAACATCATTTTATGGGATTGCTGAAACAGAAAATGATGTTGATTTCAGAATGTGCAGAAAATAAAGAATTGCATGAATTATTGCTTGCAGCTGAACACGTTGGAAAGCATACTTTGCAATGTGGTTTTGATTCCTTAGAGGCCTCCTGCAGGGTTGCAGTTACTGGATCTGTGATTAGGAGGCATGCCTGGATAAGGGAACAAAATTTGCCTGATCATGTTAAAGCTAAATTGCTAGATGCACCTTTACAGCACGATTCTCTGTTTGATATTAAGGCAGAAGAGATTTTAAAGAAAATGGAAGACAAACTAAGTTTATGCAAACTGTAGACCTCTTACAAGTGCAGCCACCAAGATTCTGTAGACACAGGCCTACAAAAAAATTGGTCCTTTCCTGTGTCGGACAGAGCTCAAAGGGGCAAATCCAGATGCCCTAAGGGTTCCAGATACCACGCGCATTATTCATACAGGTCAAAGCAATGGGGCGCTTCCACTTCCCTCCAAATCTGGAGGAGATAAAGCGCAACCCTACAGAAAGCAATCCCAATGACTTCCCTCTGCCTACACCAAGCACCTATCCTTTGGCAGCACCCATAGGGGAAAAATTAGCAATTTTTGCTCAAAATTGGTAGTTAATAAGTTAATAACCCAGGACAAGTTGGTTCTAAACATCTTATCACTGGGATATAGATTCCATTTCCACACACTGCCAGTGGCAAATGGTTGGCCAGATCTGCCACAAAATCAATGGCCAGAGCACAAAAACAGGTTACGTCCCTCATGGATATGGGGGCCATTCAGACAGTACCAGAACAGGAAAAAGGACTAGGATTCTACTCAAGACTGTTCTTGGCACCCAGAAAGGGCAAGGCCTGGCGGCCAATACTGGATTTATCGATTTTGAACTCATACCTGGACATTCCAAAATTCAAAATGTTGACTTTGCAGCAGCTTCTGCCAATGCTAGGCAAGAATGCTTGGCTTGTGACTTTAGACCTAAAAGAGGCATACCTGCATGTCCCAGTAAGACAGTCGTGCAGAAGACACCTCAGATTCAAGGCTGGCTTAATGCATTACCAATTCTCTGCACTGCCCTTTGGCTTATCTACTGCGCCCAGGTCTTTACAAAGTGCCTGGCACCATTAATTGCATTTTTCAGTCAAAGTAGTATACAAATATATCCTTACTTGGACGACTGTCTCATTCAAGCAGAGAACAAGGACACTCTTCTTTGACACCTGGCGTTTGTGAAAAGGCTTCTAACATGCCTAGGGTACACAATAAACGAAAAGAAATCACAACTGGTACCCTCTGAAAAGATAACATTCCTGGGTGCAAGCTTGGATACAACTGCCCAGATGGCTTACCTCACGCCAGACAAGCAAAGGCAACTGACTACTTATTTCAAAGTGATGGCAACAAAAACCCAGACTTCTGCAAGACAAATTCTGCAGGCTCTGGGCTTCATGGCATCCTGTATCCTACTAATTCCATATGTGCAAGACTGCCTATAAGGAAACTTCAGTGGTACCTAAAAAGTTTATGGAGTCAACATTTACACAGTCTGGAAACAATGATTCCTCTCATTCCCTGCCTGCAACAGGAGTTACTATGGTGGGCAAAGGTATGTCACCAAAACATGGGACTGCCCTTTACTCTACCCCCTGCCAGCCAAACTGTAACAGACGCATCAGATTATGCCTGGGGGAGCCCACATGTCAGGAAGATGCATTCAGGGCTTATGGTCTCCCAAACAAATGCCTCCACATATCATCCAGAAAGAGATGGTAGCTGTTCAGAATGCCCTAACAGCCTTCAAGGACTTACTTCGTCCGGGACAACTACTGATAGACTGACAACACCATTGTCATGTGGTATATAAACAAGCAAGGGGGCACACACTCTTACCCCCTTTGCAGATTAGCCATGGCACTGTGGGGCACAGCTTTGGCCTACCAAATACATCTTCAAGCTCAATTCCTGCCAGGAAAACAAAACACTCTGGCAGACTGTTTAAGCAGAAACCTTATGGATTCTCACGAGTAGAAACTAAATCCACAAGTCTTCAGCATAACAGAGAAATGGGGGAGCCCAGGCATAGATCTATTTGCTCATCTTAAAAATTATCAATTGAAAAGATTCTGCACAAGGACTTATCACAGACAAGCATGGTAAGTGGACGCCCTATCCTTCAGTTGAAAAAACCTGTCTGTTTACGCGTTTCCTCCTCTGCCTCTTCTACCAAAGGTCCTCCTAAAAGTCAAACAAGAGAAGCCATCCGCCACATAACGCATGCACTCAAGTCACTCCACAACAAGTACAAATATGACTCTGTCATTGTCCATGTTGGAGTCAATGACTTGAGACGCACTCCTGGACTACATGAAAAGAGACATGGAAGAGCTCTCGGATCATGTGGCCCAGGCAGGTATGACCCTAGCCCTGAGTAGCATCCTGCCTTCGCCCAGAATGATACCACAATATAAGGATAAAATGATTGACTTCAACAATTGGCTAAGCTTATGGTGTCATTCAAAGGGGATCCAGTATCTGTCTGCTTGGGATGACATGATTGACAGACTACGATGCTTTGCCAGAGATGGTCTGCACCTGTCGCCCCTGGGATTCAGGTTACTGGCTAAGGCTCTTGCCACCCCTATAGTGCCTTTTTTTAGGCAAACTTCAAAGGACAAAACCACCACCGTAACAGGTACAAGCATGCAAAATCTGAAGGTAATGCTACTCAATGCTAGAAGTCTAAACCTCAAAATGCACTCTCTCGAGGCACTCCTAAAATTGGAAAACATCGATATCTGTGCAGTAACGGAGACCTGGTTCAAGGCTCCAGAGAGCACCCCTGCAATACCAGGCTACAACTCTTACCACACTTTTCGGCCACCAAACCAGGACCGAAACACTAAAGGTGGAAGTGTCAATATTCACCAAGGATATTCATACCACCAGGCTAGTTGGTCAACACAATGTGTCTGAAATTCTCCAAGTGCAACTAACACTAGGTAAGACTGCAATCCAAATTGTAGCTTGCTACAGATCCCCCACCATACCCCAAGATTCTCACTACACCTTTCTAAACGTACTGGAAAATATTAAGATAGAACCAAACACCCTAATACTGGGTGATTTTAACTACCCTGCCATTAACTGGGAAAACTACTCCTGTCCCAACACCTTTGCGCAACGGTTCTTGGAATTCATAAATTCCAATGCCCTGGATCAACTAATCCATAGTCCCACCAGGGGCTCCAATATCCTAGACCTGGTCATTACCAACATGGGAAATCAATGCTCCATACCTATGATCACCCCCTCGTTAGTCAGGTCTGACCATAAGCTAATCACCCTTAACATCCACATCCCACCCCCACCCCCCAGTAAAGAAACCACCATAAAAAGCTTCTCCAAAGCCAACTTCATGCTACTCAAGTCAGAAGTGACAAACTTCATAACACCCATGCAGACGGGAACTGAAAGTTCAACTGCTGAATCCTACACTAAGGCACTGTACGAGCACATCCACTCATGCATGAATCGTGCCATCCCAAATAGAACCAAAATGCTCTCATCCAAAAAAAGGAAGCCAATCTGGTGGTCCCCTGCCATAAACAAACTTTACAACAAAAGGAAGAAACTTTTGCAGAAAAGAGGAAAATCCCAGGATGCAAAAAACTCCCTTACTAGCCTCAGTAAGAAACTGAGATGCCTCATAAAATCTTCCAAAGCTAGTTACGAAAATAAAATTGCCAAAGATTCCAAAGACAACCACAAAGCATTCTATATAACTATGTCAAGAATCTAAATGGCAATGCTCAGATCTGCTCTGAGCTAAAACAGAATGGCATTAAATATACTGATCCAAAGGATATTGCCAGTATCCTGGCAGATCGATTCAGTGCCAACTTCACCCCCCTCTCACCCCCTAAATGGCCTATCTCAATACTGGAAGATTGCCAAATTCCAGTAATAACGGCCACACAGGTACAAAACGCACTCTCTAAAGCCAAGAATACAGCATCCATGGGACCAGATGACATCCCGGGCTGTGTACTACAAGAACTACAATATGATCTGGCACCTCACCTAAGTGTCATGTTTAATCATAGCCTCACCTCAGGTTTCGTGCCCACTGAGTGGCGCAGAGCTACAGTTATCCCAATCCACAAGGGGGGGATCCACCTTGGATCCCGGAAACTACCGTCCCATCAGTCTGACAAGCCTTATCTGCAAGGCCATGGAGCGTATTATCATGGAACTTATAAACAAAGACATTGGAAACCTTCAAACACTGGACCCCACCCAGTTTGGGTTTGTGAAGGGCCGATCTTGTCTCCTGAACCTGATTGACTTCTTTGAATCAGTCTCCAGAGCCATGGACAAGGGTAAGGTGGTCCACACAGCCTATCTAGACCTTGCCAAGGCCTTTGACACCATCCCCCACTCTGGAATCATAGATAAACTTACCAAGTTGGGCATTAATCCCTATGTCACCCAATGGGTTGCTAAATGGCTTGCTGATAGAGCCCACACTGTAAAAGTAGCCAACTCCAAATCCAGCTCCAGACAAGTGACAAGTGGAGTACCTCAGGGTTCAGTCCTGAGGCCGCTCTTGTTTGGCATCTACTTCTCTGAAGTACAGGTCAACACTAAGGGACTCTGGCTAACAAAGTTTGCAGATGACTGCAAACTGGGAGCCATTATTGAATTCCCCAAATGATGTGGATACTCTACAAAAGGGCCTTACAGAAACAGATACTTGGTGCCAGGGCCATGGGCTCAAGCTCAATGCCAAGAAATGTATTGTTATCCCCTTTGGGAAAAAACATGTATCCATGAATTGCCATATAGGTGGCAGTACACTAAACACAGAAAGTGTGATAAGAGACTTAGGGACACAGGTGGACAGTGGTCTCACCTTCGATAACCACATCGCCACAACAGTCAGGAAATCCTTCTATGTGGCACACCTCATCACGAAGGGCTTTTCATCCAGAAAGAAGGAGGTCATTGTCCCACTGTACTCATCCCTCATTAGACCCATTATAGAATACAACGCCCATTTGGTATGTACCTCTCAAGACATCTGCAACAACTGGAAAGGCCTCAGAAATACCTCACTAAAAGAATCACAGGCCTAAAGCAGATGCCCTACGCTGACCGCCTTAAAAAACTTCAGCTATACTCTGTCGCATATCGTCTACTCAGAGGTGATCTCTGCTTAACATACAAGGCCATGTCAAACCCAGAGCTGTTGGACATGCTACACTTAAAGAAATCCCAATCCCTCAGAGCTACACGCTTCAGGGATCTAAACCTTGTCATCACAATAAACAAAACATGCTGGAGGGATAGATTCCTGACCCAGAGACTCCCCAGACTCTGGAATAGATTGCCCATACATGTCAAGCAGAGTGCCTCTTTGGACCTCTTCAAGAGGAACCTTGACAATTGGATGGGAGAAAGGAAATTCACCCCAGGGATCACGTCAGTCGCCCTGCTAGACAGGGATCCAGGAAAGTAAATAATGTGGGAAGAAATAGCCAGGGAATTGTTATGGCTAGGCTTGTATAGGCCCTAGGGCTGATAGCCTAGTACCAACCTATGAACTATGAACCAAAGATATTTAATTGCCCTGGACTGGCCCGCCAATATTATTACCCAGTCCTAAGGAACTTGTCTTAATACCCAGCTTGGACCTTGCCTCAAAAACCACTACTACTGTCCCAGCAAAACAATCAGATCCTGCACAACCAACTACAGACTCTGAACCTGGCTGCATGACTAATCATGTTCATAGGTTGATACTAGGCTATCTGCCCTAGGGCATTTATAAGCCTAGCCAGAGTGTGTTTGGCTTTCGCCACCCTTTTAGATTAGTTGACTGTGCCTCTGTATAGTAGGTCACAGAACGTAGACCTTTTAAGGTTAGTTTACTGTATCTATGTCAAGTAGGGACACAGAAGAGATCCTATGGGTAAACTTACGATCTGCCATCCGCTCGTTAAGATTTCTGTTGGAGGGTCAGTGATGGGCTCTGCCTAACATGGATTGGGATTTTTTTCCAGAGTGAGGAGAGCCTCTGGGATATGAATCTGTCCCTCCAGCATGTCCTATTTATTTCTGTGCTGAGGTTCAAGTCCCTGGAGTGTGTAGCTCTAAGGGATTTGGATTTCCTGAGGTGAAGCATGTCCATTAATTCTGGGTTGGGCATGGCTTTATACGTCAGACACAGATCGCCTCTGAGTAGGCGGTATGCAACTGAGTAGAGCTGGAGTTTCTTTAGCCGAATTGCATAGGGCATCTGTTTGAGCCCCTTGATCCTCTTGGTGAGATACATTTGGGGTCTTTCCAGTTGCTGAAGGTTTCGGGTAAGATACATCCCAAATGGGGCATTGTACTCAATTGTGGGCCTGATAAGTGATGTGTAGAGGGGCACAATGACCTCTCTTGATCTAGATGTGAACCCTTTCATGATAACGTGGGCTATATAGAAGTTCTTTCTAATCACTTTGGCAACGTGGTTGTCAAAGGAGAAATTGCTATCTACTTGGGTCCCCAAGTCCCTAATCACTGCTTCTGTACTTAATGGATTACCACCTATGTGGTAATGGATTACCACCTATGTGGTAATTTGTTGGCACTTGGTTTTTCCCCAAAGGGGATGACTATGCACTTTTTGCATTTAGCTTTAGGCTATGGCTCTGGCACCAGTTATCCATCTCTGTGAGACCCTTTTGAAGGATGCTTGTGTCAGCCGGAGAGTCTATTACAGCACCCAGTTTGCAGTCAACTGCCAACTTGGTCAGCCATAATCCACCCGTGTTAGCCTGTACTTCGGAGAAATATATACCGAACAAGAGAGGTCCCAGGACTGAGCCTTGTGGGACACCACTTGTAACTGGTTTAGAGTCTGAGATGGCACCTGCTATTCTGACCATGTGGGTTCTATCCCTGAGCCAGTTTGCAACCCATCTTGTGCCATAGGGGTTGATATTTACGCTGGTGAGCTTATTTATAATGCCCTAATGGGGTATTGTATCGAAGGCTTTTACGAGGTCCAGGTAGGCTGTGTGGGCTACCTTCCCTTCATCTATGGCTTTGGTAACTGTTTCAAAGAAGTCGACCAGGGTCAAGAGGCAAGATCTGCCCTTAAAGCCGAGTTGGGTAGGATCCAGTGTCTGGAGGTTTTGAATGTCTTTGTTTATGATTTCCATGATGATATGCTCCATAACTTTGCAGACCAGGCTAGTCAGGCTTATAGGGCGATAGTTTCCGGGGTCTTTTGTGGTACCACCTTTGTGGAGTGGGACCACTGTTGCTGTACGCCCTTCCTTGGGTACGTATCCTGTAGTAAGGCTGAGATTAAACAGTGACTTTATATGAGGGTTTAGTTCTTCTTGGAGCTCGTGTAAGACGCAGCCTGGGACACCATCTGGTCCCATTGATGCTGTGTTTTTTGCTTTGGGGAGGGCAGCTCTCACCTGTGCATCTGTTATCTCAGGAAGGCTACACTCTGTTGGGATGGACATTTGCTCTTTTTGGGGGGGGGGGGGTTTGCACTGAACCTTTCTGCCAAGATGTTGGTAATGTCTGTGGGTTCAGTGTATTTTTTGTCATTTGCACTAACTCCGAGCATATCTGGGAGTTGCCTCCCAGGTTTCTGACATAACTAAAGAAGGCCTTGTGATTCTCTTTAGTGTCTTTTGCAATTTTTCTTTCGAAGCTGGCCTTAAATTTTATGAGGGATCGTAGTTTCTTTCTAGTACTGATCAGTGACTCCTTCCCTTTTTGGGATTTTGCTCTGTCCTGTAGTAGCTTTCTCCTTCTGTTGCATAGCTTATTTATGGCTGGGGCCACCAGACAGGTCTCCTGACTTTGGAGGAGTGAGTCTTGGTTTTATTTGGGATAGCATGCTCCATGCATTTCTGTAGGTGTCCATAGAATGCTTTTGTAAAGGATTCTGCATTTTCGACCATATTTTCCACTGGCCCTGGGGCTTTGAAGGATTCCACCTCAGTTTTGAGAAGTGTGAAGTTTGCTTTTGAGAAGTTCTTCATCGTGGTTTCCTTGGCTAGGGGTGGGGACAGAATATGGATGTCCAGTGAGATTTGTTTTTGTCTGATCTTACCAATGAGGGGTATACCTCTGGTGTGGAACATAGAGACCCCATGTTGGTGATGACCAGATGTAATATGTTTTCCCCTCTTGTGGGAGTGGTGACCAGTTGTTCCATAGCATTTGAATTTATAAATTCTAGAAACCGTTGGGCGAGGGTGTTTGGGCTTGAGTAGTTTTCCCAGTTGATGTTTGGGTAGTTGAAGTCACCCAATATAATAGTGTTTGGAGAGACCTTCATATTCTCCAGTGTTCTCAGGAAAGCCGATTGAGGTTCCTGTGTTTGGGAGGATGGTCTGTAGCAGGCTACAGTCTGAAAGGCAGTTTTTCCCACTGTTAGTTGCACATGGATGGTCTCCGATGCTTCGTGCAGTGCCACTAACCTGGAGGTGTGGATATCTTTGATTAAATATGGATACTCCCTGTCCTTTTGTGGTTCAGTCCGAGTTTTGGGGCCGGAAAGCATGGTATGAAGTATAACCTGTTAGTGCTGGGGTGCTTTCGGGAGCCTTGAACCAGGTTTCTGTTACTGCACAGATATCGATATTCTCCATACTGAGGAGAGTCTCGAGTGTGTGCATCTTGAGGTTTAGACTTCTGGCGTTGAGCAGCATTGCCCTTAGTTTTTTTTCTTTGTGTTATCAATGGGGGTGGGTTTGTCTTTTGAGCCTTACCTAAAAAAGGCACTATGGGGGAGGCAAGAACCTTTGCCAGGATTTGAAAACCCAGGGTTGACAGGTGCAAGCCGTCCCTAGTGAAGTAGTCATACAAACACCTTTCAGTAAAGCTGTGATGGATGTCATTTTGGAAGCCAGAAGGCCTAGTACTAGAAAATCTTGTGCTGACAAATGGAAGAGATTCTGTGCTTGGAATCAACAACAAGGAACTGATGCAGCAGAACCAAATATTCCTCAGATATTACAATACTTAACTGAGATGCTTGACAAAGGCCTATCTTTCTCGTCAATCAAAATCCATGCCTCTGCCATTTCGGCTCATTACAATAGAGAGCCCCACCAATCTTTTCTCATCCTTTACTAAAGCAGTATCTTAGAGGAGCTAAAAATGTAAGTCCTCCTAGAAGATCACCATTGCCTGCATGGGACCTCAATTATGTGTTGGAAAAGCTCACCCTGCCTCCATTTGAACCAGCTGCTACCGCTGATCTAAAGTTCTTATCATGGAAAACTGCTCTGCTACTAGCAATTACTTCACCAAGAAGAGTTTCAGAGTTACAGGCTCTCATGGCTGTAGAGCCTTTTATCATATTTTACCCAGACAGGGTGTCTCTGAGGACAAATCCTATTTTTATGCCTAAGGTGGTTTCCGGTTTGGCTGTTAACCAATCAATTCATCTGCCAACTTTTTATCCAAATCCGAAGAACAAGGGGGAGAGAATTCTGCATTCCTTTGACGTACACAGACAGCTAAGATTCTACTTGAGCAGGACTAAAGCTGTAAGAGAAACTGAGCAATTACTACTGTCATATGCTGCAGGATCAGAAGGAAAGTCCATTTCAAAGCAGAGAATTTCAAAGTGGATAAGCCACTGCATCTGTTTCTGTTACTTGCACCATGGTAAACCTGTGCCCAAGGGCATTGGGTCTCATTCCACCAGAGCTGCAGCTACTTCAGCAGCCTTTCTCAGAGGAGTACCGACCAAAGACATTCTAGAGGCTGCTACTTGGAGTTCTGTTCACACCTTTTCAAAGCAGTACCATTTGCCTCTCTACTACAAGTCCCAGGCAGGCTTTGCCACTGCAGTGCTGCAGGGCCTTATAGCTGCACCGAATGCTGTTTAGCTCCAGCCTCCCAACCATATCTTTGGGATTCTAACCAAATGTAATGACTGCAACAGTGAAACACGAAGGAACATAGTACAGTTTGTACACTTACCATAAATGTAGATGTTAGAGTGTATTCACTGTTGCAGTCCAGGTTACTCTCCCGCCACCCCCCTGTTGTGTGTGTGTGTGTGTGTGTGTGTGTGTGTGTGTGTGTGTGTGTGTGTGTGTGTGTGTGTGTGTATAATTTTTGCTATCTTATCGGGGGCAAGAAAAACTAAAGAAAATGGTGTCTGCTGCATGTTTTATACCCCTGATGTCATAGAAGAGAAGACTGCAACTGACGCAGGACCCAAGACTTTGGAATTCAGGCCGACTGAGGGCAACCTGGCATCAGATTACCCACATGTAATGACTTCAACAGTGAAAACACTTATCTACATTTATGGTATGTGTACACAACTGTACTTTCTTCACTTTTGCTGCAGCTCTTTCTTGTGAGATCACTTTTTCATGACATTCTTCGCTGTTTGACTAGTTCTTGACTTGCTCATTGGGTTGCATAGACAGTACATCTGAATTCACACTTGCAGAAATCAACTGAATTCCTGACTTTTGTATTGTGGACTGTTGACAGTGACATTGGGTATTCCCTTTTTTCGAGAATAGAAATTTGGATGCATAAATCATACTTGGTATATTTGATCCGAAGTAGTTAAGTTCGTTTGATCATCAACCTGTGGGTTCCGGATCCGATACAGATCCGAGCCGGCAGCTTACCAAGCTAAAGGTCTGAGCTC
This sequence comes from Protopterus annectens, assembly GCF_019279795.1. Taxonomy (NCBI): domain Eukaryota; kingdom Metazoa; phylum Chordata; order Ceratodontiformes; family Protopteridae; genus Protopterus; species Protopterus annectens. Next base: position 69,475,336 of record NC_056732.1, read on the forward strand.
CAAGATCCTACCCCTTACCCATACTATCCTGTAACCTCTTTCCAGTCCGCAGATCTCGTTTGCCGCGGCTTCACCAGCAAGAGATTTCTGAGCTCAAAAAGGCTAGTTAGGTCCAGACTGTGTGTCTGTGTGTGTGTCTGTGTGTGTATCTGTGTGTGTGTCTGTACTTATTCTTCCACTTATTCTCTATTGGGTGTTTTTGGGTGAATAGTTTTTGACTTTTTTTTTCTTCGAGAGTTGCTTAACTCCAGTTGTGTAGGCCCCCCCTGACTGCCCGTAGCGAGCGTGTGTTTCTGCCTCTCTGCTCTTGAAGCAGGTATGTCAGAGTCTGCAACAGACTTTCTGTAAGTGCACAGAGTGTGGCCTTAAGCTATCCCCGGCTGATAGCCACTCTCTTTGCGTAGTCTGTTTGGGGGTCCCCCATTTTTCAACCGGCTGAAAATTTTGTGCGGCCATTATCCCCTCGGGTCCTGCGGGATCGCAGGACCAAGCTGATTCTTGTGGGTCTCTTACCCGCAGAATCTGCTCCTCCATCTGCTTCTTCTGCCACGGATGTGGCTGTTCAACCTTCCCGGCTGTCTTCCCTTGTCCGGGACTTGCTCCCATCTCTTCACAAGGAGAGAGGGGTGCTAAGAAAGACAAACATAAGTTTAAAAAGTGAGAGAGAAAAGGAGAGAGACCGTGAGAAGGGTCGCAAGAGGCAGGCTGACTCTGATCCGTTGGGCCCTCCTGCCAAGGTGTTAATTTCTTCACAAAGAACTACAAGGCCATCTTCCCCTTGGCTCAGTTCTCCATGTTTCTCCCCAGAGCCGATTTGGCCCGCTTCGAGGCCGTTCTCGCATCGTCCCTCCCGGCCGGTGTTGGTGGCATCTTTGAGGTCTACTAGGAGCCTCTTTCAAGCCAAAATGGACTAGATGATGAGGTTTCTGCACACTCAGTTTTAGATGCGAGTGTTGCTGTCCCCTTCCCTCCAAGTCGGAGCAGGAAGTTCGGCCCTGACATTTGCCCCGATAGCTCCTTTTCCGATCCACCCTCTGGTTTTGGAGTGTATGGATCCGAGGAGCCCCGGAGTCAGGGAGTCGGCGCTGATGGTACTTCCTTCCTCAAGCCTGTCGGATCTCCTTTCGGATCTGAGCTCTTGGTGCAGAGATCTGGGTGTCGGATCCGAGAGGATGAGTGTGTCTTTGGCCCTGGTGTGGTCAGGGCATACTGTCTCCTTGGGCCCGGCTCTGGTCCGAGGGGTATGGCTACCCACATCAACAGCTTTAGGGAAGCCTCTTCCCCTTCGGCTTTCGACGTTGTGGAGAGGGTTCTTTCTTGAGGATCGAGACCCCTCACTCTTTCCTCGGAGTCCGCCCCTGCTCTCTCGCAACTGAGTTTGTCTTCCATCATCCAGTCCTCTCAGGGACAGCCTGTGTCCGGTACGCCCCTGCAGTTCCCCTTAAATATAACATGGTTTGCAAGCCCTACCCGGAGAGACCTCCTGAGGAGGTGCCTCGCAAATGCCCGTTCAAGATGAGGCACTTGGACTCCCTTGAGTCAGTTACGGAAGATACTGACTTGGAGGAAAGGGTAGGTTTCCCCCAGATCACCCCCTGAAGATGTCTCCTTTGGAAACATTATGGAAATTCTTCTCCAGGGGGAGGGGTTGGTCCGTCCAAAAACCCACCTCGGATGAGTCAGTATTTCTGGAGTTGTTCAATACAGGCCCATCTACCACTTGGGTGCCCCCCCCCCCACCCGGCCAACCCTCTGATAGACCTTATCACTACCAGAGCCTGGGAGGAACCGGACACTGTGGAGTCAATACACTAAGAGCCCGATAAGGTATTGAGTCCTCCTGCCGACAAAGCCAGTTGGAGTAAGGGTTCCCCAGTTGATGCCATGGTGGTGGTGGCGGCGGCCACCCTAAAGGAACTCTCCCTGGAAAGTTCCTTGGTCTGGCCCCTGGAGCGAGAGTCCAGGGTGATGGATCATCTTTGAAAGTGGACTTTTGCTTCAGCTACCTTTGCTATAAGGGCGCTGATTTACATGGCCCACGTAATCAGACTGCAGCCTTACCTTGTCATAATATGCTGAGTCTCCCCCGAAGTCCATTTTGGCCGAGGATAAACGGACTTTCTCTGTGTGTATGGCCACTCTCAAATCTGTCCGTGCGTCCATGCGTTTACTCTCTCATGGTACCGAGGGAGCTGTTAGGGCAGTCTGGTCCAGTATTGCCATGAAGCATCATGCCTGGCTTTGACTTTGCAATTTTTCTGAAACTTTCAAGGTGTCCTTTGATAAAGCCCCTTTTGACACTTCGACACTGTTCAGGAATGCCATCTGAGACACGCTTGTCCAGAGTGAGAAGGATGGGAAAACGCTGTTAGTCGTTGGGATCTGCTTCTCTAACCCTGAAATGTTCTTCTCCAGGAACCAGCGGGGGCAAAAGAAGCTGTGGTTCAGGGAATGTCAGCAGTTCCGGAACACTCGGTACTCTTTCTCCCCCAGAGACAGGGGGGTGACAAGGTGGACGCCTATCCAGAGGCAGGGGATGACTGAAAATCTTCAGGTCAGGGGAATCTTTTTCCAACCCGCACTGCAGCCCTAGGGGTTGCCAGAGTGCTCCTCTCTGTAGGCAGTCGGGGGCTTTTCTCGAGCCACCTAGCCTAATGGGAGTCAATCACGTCAGATCACTGGGTGCTTCAAATAATATCAAGAGGTTATTCAAATCCCTTCATACAGAATCCACCTTGTACAAGATGCCTCCCGGATGTCTCATCCGCTCAAAGGGAAGCGGCAGCTTTGGAGATAATGCTGCTAAAAAAAAAAAAAAAAAAAAAAGAGGAATCCAGCCAGTGTTCCCAGACCAGTCCAGATGAGGCATCTATTCCAAGTTCTTTTTGGTGCCAAAAAAGACTGGGGACTTGAGGCCGATTCTCGACCTCTCTGCGATGAACCTGTCCATTGCCAAGGAAAAGTTCAGGATGGTCACTGTACAATCCATTCTGCCCTTTTTGCAGAAGGAAGACTGGATGTGCTCGATAGACCTCAAGGATGCGTACTGCCATATTTGAATGGACAAGCAATCCAGGAGGTTCCTCCTATTTCGGCTAGGAGCCAGTCATTACCAGTTCAGGGTCCTACCCTTCGTTCTCACCACAGCCCCCAGCATTTTTACCAAGGTCATGGCAGTTGTATCAGCCCACCTGAGGATTCAGGTTATTCAGGTCTTTCTATACATGGACGACTGGCTTCTCACTGCCTCCACCAGGCATCAATTGGTACTAGCCAGGGATTTCTTCCTTTAGTTATCTACCTGGCTGGGAATCACAATAAATTTCAAGAAGTCTTCCCTCCGACCTGTTCAAATCCTAAATTTCATAGGAGCAAGAATAGACTCTTTTCAGGCCAGGATATTTTTTTCTCTAGACAGACTTCACAGCCTGGCTGTGCATGTTTTAGCGCTCCTTCAATCCCCTGCACCACCAGTGGGGGTTAGTCCTGAGAGCCCTAAAGTCCATGGCACAGCTATAAACCTCATTCCTTGTGCTCATCTGCATATGAGAGTTTTACAGTGGACTTTACAGGTTCAGTAGTCTCTACTTCATCAGTCTCTAGACTTTCTGATCCCTATGAGGAGAGTGTGCAAGAAGTCTCTCACTTGGTGGCTTCAATCCCAGGAATTGCGAGAAGGACACCCTTTTGTTGCACCTCCACCCTAAGCCATGGTGACCACAGACTACTCCCACTTAGTGTGGGGGGAAGCACTGCTTGGGCAGGACTGTCCAAGCCATGTGGACTCAGCGAGACCATTCTGCATATAAATGTTCTAGAGATGAGCGGTCCTTTTAGCATTCAGGTCCTTCATACCTCACTTCCTCTCTGAATTATTGCTATCCAGTTAGACAACATGTCTGTGGTCTGGTACATCAACAAACAGGGGGAAACCAGGTCTTATCCACTTCGTTGAGAGGCCATGAGAGTATGGAAATGGGCGATCTCCACCAACAGTTTTCTGATAGCAGCACACATTCCGGGTCGGTCCAGCATCTTGGCAGTCAAATTGAGCAAGACCATCCTTTTGCCTTAAGAGTGGTCTCTCCTCCTTATGTTGTGGACCAGATCTTCCTCGAGTGGGGTCAGCCTTGCTGCTATCTCTCTGCATTGCCATTTAACGCGAAGTGCAGCAAGTTTTATGCTCTAATTCCCTGATGGGGGAAGCCCGCAGAGATGCTGTTGTCCATGCTTGGTCACCTGGTCTTTATTCGTATTCCCCGCTTCCTCTCATGACAAAGTTTTTTTTTTTTTTTTTTGTTTGTTTTTTTTTTTTTTTTTTTTACAGAAAGCTCGTTGGTTGGGGAGCAGAGTTATTCTCATAACACCATTCTGGCCTCGTCAAGTTTGGTTCCCTTGCCTGTGGTCTCATCTCCTAGCTCCACCCTGGATCTTGAATCCCATTCCGGATCTTATTCATCATCCCTCGGGAATTGTTCCCCTGAATCTGGACAGCCTCAAGCTCACAGCTTGGTTACTCCAGTTCCATTAGTTGCTATGATTCCCGATATCTCTTCCCCAGTTAAATCCATCCTGATAGCGGCACATAATTCCTCTACCGAAAAAGTGTACAGTAGTAAGTGGAAACGTTTTTCCATTTGGGCTTCAGAGAGAAATCTGGATCCTTTGACTCCTCTGGTTCCAGTGGTGTTAGACTTTGTCTCGTATTTTATAACAAGGGGCTAGCTGTTCCACAGTGAAAGTACAGCTGGCGGCTATTTCCCATTTTCATGTTGGGGAAAATTCAGGCTCCCTAGCTGCTGCTAGAATTTGCAAGACTTTTTTTGAAAGGTACTTTTCTTCTGAGGCCTCCTATTAAGAATCATTCTCTGCTGTGGGATCTGACTTTGGTCCTTCAGGCTTTGGTCGCGTCCCCATTTGAACCTGCAGCATCAGTTGACTTAAATTCTTCTCATGGAAAACTGCCTTCCTGGTGGCTATTACTTCAGCCAGAAGAGTGTCAGAACTTCAAGCCCTGTTTATCAAACCGCCTTACCTAGTGTTTCACAAGGGTAGAGTATCTCTCAGGACTTACCCGTCCTTTCTACCTGAAGTTGCTTCGGAGTCTAATATTAATCAGTCGATTAATTTGCCTGTATGCTTCCCTAATTTTCAAAATAAAGGGGGATATAAACTTCATTTACTTGATGTGCACAGGCAGTTAAGATTTTATTTGCATAGGTCCCAACCTTTATGTAAATCTGATCAGCTTTTTTTTTTCCTTTGCTAAACCATTTTTGGGAATACTAGTTTGAAAAGTGGCTATCGTTAAATGGATTTCGCTTTGTATTTTTGCAAGCTTATAAAGAACTTGGATTGCCAGCCCCAGAAAGGGTGCATGCTCACTCTACCCGTTCTATGTCTACTTCAGCTGCTTTCTGGTCTAGTTTCCCTGGACGATATCTGTTCTGCTGCTACCTGGGCTTCCTCTCTCACCTTCATTACTCATAAACTAGATTTGTCGTCTAGAGAAAGGGCTTCCTTTGGCTTTGCAATGCTTCAGAATATCCTTCCTTAAGGGCCTCCCATGATTTGGGTAGCTGAGGACTGTCCCACAGATCGATGATCAAATTAAGTTAACTACTTCAGATAAAGAAGTTATGTACTCACCATAATGTTCCATTTGAGTAGTTAGACTTCATTTGTCAGCAACCTTCCCTCCCTCTTTCCCCCTGACCTTGCTGGTTATTTGGCCTTTTGGGCTCTATGTCCTGTATGTGTCGAGCCTGATGTATGAATTCGGGTCAGGTTCTTTTTGGCTTAGGTTTTTGGGTGTCACATTGTTAGGTGGCAAACCCAATCTGAGGATTGGAAGGAGTTTGCAGGGTAGTATGGGTAAGGGGGAGGAGCTTTGAGCTCAGATCTTTAGCTTGGTATGCTGCTGGCTGTGATCCGAAACCCACAGGCTGCTGACGAATGAAGTCGAACTACTCAGATGGAACGTTATGGTGAATACATAACTTTTTCCATGTTATTTGGAATAATAAACCACATGCATCAGATGCATACCTTTGAAGTGGAACAAGTCTGTAGTACTTGTAATCTATGGTTAGATTAACTTAACTGGTTATCTAACATCTTTCTTTGGATTGTTGTGGTATGCAGGGAGTATGGCAAAAGTGCGTGTGTTTTGTGTGGACTTTTCTTGAGTACATTTTTTTGTACTCAACTCTTCTCAGATGAGATTTCTATATCCTGTCTGACATTTTTTTTTCTCTCAGTTGGTTGGGAAAAATTGATCTGATGTTACTCTTCTTTCCATTCATTACTGATGGGTTTGTTTCCAAGCCCTCGGAACAGTCAGCCTTTTTACCAAGCTCGCTTCAGGCAAAAAACTCTCCAGCTAAGGCTCTACCCACAGTGCCCTTCCCCTGTTACCTTGGATCTCGTTTGCTGTGTAGCCGTAAAGTCGCGTTTATGCTGAGCTCTCAGCTAAGTGAAACTTTTTTGATATTTGTGTGAAAAAGTTTGGAAATCTTCATATCTTATTAAGCGATTAGTTTTTCTACTGTTTTTAATTCTGTCTGACCTTGTTTTTTTCTCTCTACCTGTAGTTACTGTTGGTACACTTTCAAGTCCCATTGTTGGTACGGCCTTACTCCCTTACACTTGTGGTATTTCTTCAATACTATAGTTGGTATTGTTTAACCTACTAGCTGTCTTTTATTCGGGTGTTTCCTTTCTTTTCTCTGTCATACCACTGTATTGTTATATTTGTGACTTTTTTGAATGGAGTTGACTTTGATTATATTTGGATTATACAGTTGGCCTGTGTTTTTTCTCTCAGTATGTCTGATAAGAAGGGTACTTAAGGTTTTCAGCATTGTACTTCATGTAAGGGCAAGTTACCCAACAGTGGTTTTAGTGATTACTGTGTGTACTGTTTGGGAGATGTCCTTCAAGGATGCATCTGCAGTCATCACATATGGGTTGTCCTGCCTCAGGCAGCCCTTCGGTCGGCCGGATTCCAAAGTCTGGGTCCGGCGTCGGCTGATGTCGCCCCTTCCCCGATGTCACAGTGCCTGGGGTATAAAGCGTCAGCCGACGCCATTTTCCTCAGTCTTTCTTGCCGCGTGGTGCCCGAAGCAGAAGCAGTTCGCAAGTGCCGGTCGGCCAGCTCCTGTAAATTCGCTATCCGAAGACTTCAAAAGCTAAGTACCCCGTTGGGGACTCTCTCTTGTCTCAGCCGATGTCAGAAAAAGTTAATAATTGTTTATCTTGTGGGAAACAAATACCTCATAAGGATTTCCACTCTTATTGTCTTCCTTGCTTAGGCCCAGACCCCGACGTCTCGGCCTGTTCTGCCTGCGCTTCCTTCAACCGACGCACTCTTAGACGTCGGTCGGAGTTCGCAGAAGAGATTTTTGGGGATAGTTTTGCTTACAAAATGCTGTTGGAAACCCCGACATCACATTTAATTAAGAAACGGAAAGACAAGGACCGACACGCGGGCTGCGGTTTTGGCTGAAACCGCGGTTAGGCCTACCACGAGTGTCTCTGTCTCAGTTGATACAGAGTCCTTGGAACTTCCGAACCCTGAAATATTACAACAGACAGCCTCGGCCCCGGAGGCTCCTACCGAGTCGGTTACAGAATTGCCTTCCGAAACTGGGGTATTGGAATCTTCCGACACCATACCTTTAGACAAAGCTACACCAGCATGTGGTGCAGCCAGGCCTCCTGCATCCATGTCTATTAAGGCCTTCACCAGGGCTAAAGCTGCAAAACACTCTAAAGCCATGCCTCCCAGAGTTATTCCTCAGGGACCTTCTTCTAGTTCACAGATTCTAACTTTAGCAGAGGACCTTATCTCCTTAATTAAGGGCTCTCAGCCTCATCCGGACAGGGGCTCCCAACCCCCTCTAGATGAAAGGCCCAGGATGGATCCTCCTGATCCCCTTTCCTCAGAGGAGGCCTCTGTTGGCTCGGATCACTCAGACTACCAGGAGGAGGCTTATTCGGCCTACGAGGATTCGGATGCAGAGGAATCTATTCCCTCTGCCTCCCCTCCTGAAGAGCTTTCTTTTGGGGAGACCCTTCACTCAGAGAGCATTTCAAATGGCAGGGCCAGGAATATTCTGATTCCAGGAAAAGATTAAGAACTTTTCTCCATTTACCTCAGCATAGACCCTTGGCTATTCCTCCTGTTTTAAATGTGATTGATGATGTATACTCTGACTCTAGTATGACCCCTGACACTCTGCCTCCGGCCCCTGTTAAGCCTGATAGGTATTACAGAGTCCCGGACACACATAATTTTCTTTATAAGACCCACTCTGCTGACCTTGAAACTATTTCACAGGGCCCTAAAGGGGTTGCAGCTGTTACTACTAAGAACCCACTCCCCCCTGGAGTCCAGGGCATTAGAGAGATGGGGTAAAAAAGTGTATACTTCTGCCACTCTTGCTATGAGGGCATTAAATTGTCAATTTCATATGATACAGTATCAAGAGTATTTGTTAGAAGAAATGCATAAGAAATTGTCTTCTTCTGAACCCCTTGACCGTAAATCCCTTCAGGATCTGGTACATAACTCCCAGCAGGTTAGCAACCACTTCTTGCAGTGTGGTTATGATGCATTGGAAGCTTCATGTAGGTCAGCAATGACAGGTGTTGTCACACGCAGGCATGCTTGGCTGAAGGAACAATCTCTGCCAGAACATGTTAAAGCTAAGCTTTTGGATGCTCCACTTGAAAAGCAAAAGTTATTTGGCTCCACTGCTCAAGACGTCCTAAAGAAATTTGAGGAAAAGGCAAAATCTGTACAAACAGTTAAGGATTTTCTTCAAGTCCAACCGCCTAGATTCAGCAGAAACTGGCCTTCCAAGAATTGGTCCTTTCCGGACACAGAAAGATTTCAAAGGGGCAGGAACAGGCGTGCCAGAGGTAGAGGGCAAGCTAGGGGCTCCTACAGAGGCCGTCAATGGCAACCTCCAATCCAGACAGGCAGTTCAGGATCTGCAACTGCTGCACAAGGACAAACTCAATGACTCTGTTTTGACTCTGCCAACCAGGGCTCAATTAGAAGCACCTTTGGGTGGAAAGCTTTCTTTATTCTCAAGAAATTGGCACAACATTACAAGAGACAAATGGACACTCCAAATAATAGACAACGGATACAGGTTCCATTTCCACACATTGCCAAAAAGAAAAGGCATGCCAGGTCTGCCACCAAATCAAAGGGCAGAGGCTTTGAAACAAATCTCAAACTTACTCCAAATGAAAGCCATAGAAAAAGTTCCTATTTCAGAACAAGGCCAAGGATTTTACTCCAGGCTATTCCTTGTTCCAAGAAAAGAGCATCAATGGAGACCATTTCTCGACTTGTCCGCACTGAATACTTATCTCATTGTGCCAAAATTCAAAATGCTGACTCTACAGCAACTCCTTCCCATGCTGGGCAAGGGGTCTTGGCTGGTTACTCTAGACCTCAAGGAGGCATACCTGCATGTCCCTATCAGACAAAGTTGCAGAAAATACCTCAGATTTCTTGCAGGGTCAGAGCATTATCAATTCTCAGCATTGCCCTTTGGCTTATCTACTGCGCCCAGAGTATTCACGAAATGCCTGTCATCAGTAGTAGCACACTGCAGACTCCAGGGGATTCAAATCTACCCATACCTGGACGACTGCCTTATTCAAGCGGACAACCAACAAACTTTGATAAAGGACTTAAATTATGCCATCAATCTTCTACAGGCCTTGGGATATACAGTCAACATGCACAAATCAAGACTTGTTCCATCCCAAAGAATAACCTTTCTGGGTGCGGATCTAGATACAACCACCCAAATGGCTTATCTCACTGAAGAAAAACAAAGTCAACTGCCGGATTACTTCAAGAATCTGACAAGACAAACCCAGCTGACTGCAAGGAAAATCCTGCGGATTTATGAACATTTATATGAGATACAAAAAGCAAAGGACACCAACGCATTGTACAAACACACAAAGAACTGTAAAGAAGCCACATTCTCCTTTTTTGTTTTAGAACAAGTTAAAAAAGAAATAAGAGGAGGTCCCTGGGAAGAATGGCTTGAATACAGGGAACTGTATTGGCAAATTTTATTAGAGGCCAACAAATTACCAGGCTTAAATGAATGTATCTCAATAATTCCAGCCCTCAAACTGAGATCAATTAAAGTTTGAAACTCATTAAGTAGTTTTATGAACAGTAGGGGGCACTGTTGTCTGTGCTTCTGTTTTTATGTACCTACTACAATCACTGTGAACAAAAATACAATTATCAGTGTTTAACCAAACAGCTTCATTCTATTGTGGGTTTAGAAACCTAACTAACTACAATATTTTTTAATCAACACCTCTGCTTTTAAATATGGAAATAATTTTAAAAGAAAAAATTTTTTTTATATATTTATTGGATTATTTTAAATCACTTACAATTTTATTATAATGAGCTCCTCAGACTGTCATTATTTTCATTGGTTTTAACTTTGATGCTTGAATTTCATTGGTCTTTTCAATTGTATTTCCTTATATAATGCTTAATTAGTTAATTTATTTTGTCTGATGAAGTCTAAGCTACAGGCTGACGAAAACGCATGTACTGGATGTTTAATAGCGTTTACGGACTCTGTGATTTAGTGTTGGACCTTTTGTTTTTGGAATAAAGTGCGGATTGTGTGCGCTGCCTCCGGATTCTTTTTGTTATCAACTGCCGGATTACTTCAAGAATCTGACAAGACAAACCCAGCTGACTGCAAGGAAAATCCTGCAGGCCCTGGGTTACATGACATCCTGTATTCTTTTGATTCCACAAGCAAGGCTACATATGAGAAAACTACAGTGGTACCGAAGGAGTTTATGGACTCAGCACAGTCACAGTTTGGAAACGTTAATCCCACTCATTCCATGCCTTCACAAGGAATTTCTGTGGTGGGCTCAGGCCAGCCAGTCCAACAGAGGGTTGCCCTTCACAAAGCCAAAAACCTCCCAAACTATTACAACAGACGCTTCCGACCTAGGTTGGGGAGCACACATGGAGGGCAGAGGTATCCAAGGACAGTGGTCAAAAAAGGAGCTACGCATGCACATAAATCAAAAAGAAATGCTAGCAGTGATGCATGCAATCGAGGCCTTCAAACTCTTTCTGCATCAAGGCCATCTACGAATAAGGACAGACAACACCACAGTTATGTGGTACATAAACAAGTAAGGAGGTACCCATTCTTACCCACTTTGCAGACTGGCAATGAATCTATGGGATCTTTCCTTGAAACTCAATATACAGCTGCAAGCTCAGTTTGTGCCAGGGAAGGACAATACACTGGCGGACAGCTTAAGTAGAAATATCATGGATGCACACGAATGGATGCTGCACCCAGACATTTTTCAACAGAACACAATCTTGGGGGAGCCCGGACATAGATCTATTTGCATCCCCCCACAATCATCAACTGAAGAAATTCTGCTCAAGGACATACCACCCACAAGCGTGGAAAGTGGACGCCCTCTCGTTCAGCTGGAGAAATCTGACAGTGTATGCATTTCCTCCTATTCCATTAATGACCAAGGTGTTACTGAAGATCAGGGCAGAGCAGCCAAAAGTGATTCTGATAGCTCCGGACTGGCCAAGACAGCACTGGTATCCACTGCTAAGGAGCATGTCTCGTACGAAACCATGGCCCCTACCTCTATGGCCACTTCTACTGACACAGCACAGATACAAAACTCTACATTCCAACCTGAAAACATTGCAACTAACAGCATGGAGAATACCTTGACTCCTCCTCAGGATAAGCTATCCCAGAGAGTGAAGAATATTGTTATGGAAGCTCGCCTCCCTTCCACAAGGAAGGCATATTCAGCAAAATGGAAAAGATTTCTCATCTGGAACACCACAAAGGGCCTAGATGTGACAATGATGAACATGGCACATATCCTGGAATATTTGGCAGAAATGTTCCACAATGGGCTGTCTTACTCTTCTATTAAGATTCATGCTTCAGCAATTTCAGCTGAGTACAATACTGATCCACATGTCTTTTCTCATTCTCTCCTAAGACAGTTTCTAAGAGGAATTAAAAACATCAAACCTCCTAGGAAACCACCTCTACCTGCTTGGGACCTTAACTACGTGTTGGAAAAACTAACACTGCCTCCATCTGAACCAGCAGCATCTGCAGATCTACAGTACCTTTCATGGAAGACTGCTTTCCTTCTGGCAATAACCTCAGCAAGAAGGGTTTCGGAATTGCAGGCCCTGATGGCAGTTCAGCCATTCATTATTTTTCACCAGGACAGAGTCTCATTAAGAACTAATCCTACTTTTATGCCAAAGGTGGTATCCAGGGTTTCATTGAATCAAGCCATTCACTTGCCTACCTTCTTCCCAAATCCACAAAACAAAGGGGAGAAGCTGCTGCACACCCTGGACATTCACAGACAGTTGCACTACTACTTGGACAGAACTAAAGGTTTCAGGAAAACTGACCAGCTGCTAGTAGCATATGCTGCTGGTACTCAAGGAAAAGCAATTTCCAAACAGACAATTTCAAAATGGATAGGAAATTGCATCCACTTTTGTTACTCATTTCATGGAAAGACTGTACCAGCTAACATTAGACCTCATTCTACGAGAGCCACAGCCACCTCCACAGCCTTCTTAAGAGGGGTGGCTACAAAAGACATTTTAGAAGCTGCCACATGGAGCTCTGTGCATACATTTGCCAAGCATTACAATTTACCTTTATATTCCAGATCCAGAGCAGGCTTTGCTACGGCAGTCCTGCAGGGTATCTTAGCTACACCATCCTTTTCCTAGTACCTCCTCCCCCAGATTGGCTATGGTATTCTACCCATATGTGATGACTGCAGATGCATCCTTGAAGGACATAGTACAGTTTTGTACCTACCATAAATGTAGATGTCCGATAGGTATGCATCTGCAGTCAGGTTTACCCTCCCTCCTTCCCCTCTGTGGTATTCCTAGGGTGCTTACCTCTCTATTAGCTAGCTGGGGGATCTATTATGGTGTATGTGTTTTTACATATATATATATATATATATTTTTTTTTGCAAATGTTTGGATTTTTTATTGCTTATTTTCCAAAATTTAGCCTTCCTAGAGGGCACCTGGCATCTGGTGCAAGAAAAACTGAGGAAGATGGCGTCGGCTGATGCTTTTATACCCCAGGAGCTGTGACGTCTGGGAAAGGGCGACATCAGCCGACGCCGGACCCAGACTTTGGAATCCGGCCGACCGAAGGGCTGCCTGAGGCAGGATAACCCATATGTGATGACTGCAGATGCATACCTATCAGACATCTACATTTATGGTAGGTACAAAACTGTCCTTTTCCCACCTTTCGGCGCAACCTCCATGTGACATTTGTTAGAGTTTCAGTCAACGCAGTCTTAATGAGTGCAAAAATAAACTAATTCTGAAAGGGTTTCTCAAGTCTCCCTTCTCAGAGGCCGTTTCTGCGATGAAGGTCTCAACCCTTCCTAAGGACAAAACAAGATCCCACACTGTTCTTCTTTCACCATCGTGTGATCAGAGCAAGCCTGGAAAATCACAGGTCACCAAGTTATCTTCTGAGCATAAATCAGCCCCCTTGGCTTGGTCTTCAGCTCCGACCATGTCAAAACCATTGATTATCTGCACCAGTTTCGGCACCGGTCATAGACCGTTCTACACCTATTTCGACTTCTGCACCTGTGGCCACTTTGGCTTAGAGCACACCTTCAACTATGTCATTATTTTCCATTTTGGAAACGACAGATGTTATGCTGTCCAATCTCGCCTGCATTCTTACCCGTGGGTTCGGAGCCGAATGTCTGCTCCGACTCGGCCATACTTTTTTATAGCTCAAAATCTTTGTTGGCTGGGCTAAGACGGTATCCCATGCTGCACTGCTCTCTATCCCCAGATCTCATTTGCAGCTCGTGTAGCTTGGACGTGGTCTCGCTCTTGGCTGTGGCCAAGTACCCTTTTTTTCTTTATCAGAGAAGTTTTTTGTAAAAAGAAGCTATTTTAATAGCTATTGTGTGTGTTGTCTGTATTGTGGAAAAGTTGTTACTTTATTGTTTATTCTGTGGTATTCCACTAGCTGTTTCCAACAGGCTAGGCCTGTTTCAGTTAGAGGACCTAGTCTGTCCCCTTGCTTTCCTTGTGTGCTAAAAGTTTCCCTGGACTAAAACCGTTTAAGTTAGAGGAATTAGTCCTCCCCCACTTAATTTTGTGTCTCTTGTAGGCTTTTTCCCGCCTTGTGGCTGTTTGACCGTTGGCCGATTTTTCAGTGGTTAATTGTTGATTAACTATTTCCAAAGATACTAAGGAGCATAAGCCCTCGGGCTTCAAGAAATTCTCTAGGTGCAGTTATGAAATGTCCATTACTGATGGACAACTCTGTCTGTGTGTACTGTCTAGGAGCGATTAATCTCCTGGAATTGTGCAGTTTCTGTCATGCCTTTAGTCCGCGAGTTCTTCAGGAAAGTAAGAATAAATTGATTTTGAAGGGATTTCTGAAACCCTCCTTCGAGGAGGGTCTGGAGAGTGCTTCCAGCTCTAAGGCAAAATCCTCAAAAGCAAAAAAGCGATCTCCGGCTCCATCGGTCATAGCAGAGTGTGCTTTGACATCCTTTGCTCCATTGTCCTCGGGGCCGTAGGAAGTGTCAGTTGTTATGGAACCTGCTTCGGCTTCAATCTTCTTGGAACTTGTTCGGAGCCGATCGCTTAGCATTAGGCCAGTATCCCGTCCTCGCAGGTCCCCCTCAGAGAGGAGGTCTCAATCTCCTTCTCTAGCCTCCAAATCTTCCAGGACCTTAACAGATGTGGACATCGACAGAGTGGTGCAGAGACTTCTTCAGTCACTGGTACTGGCAAAATTATTCTCGGCTGCTACCAAGTAGGCTCTGAAGCCTGTCCCTCAACCTGCTTCGATACTTTCTCCGAGCACATCTCAACTTTCAGAGCTGGAGTGCTCGGCTCCGTGTGATGTCCCTAACGTCCACGGGGTTCGGGACTCAGGTTATTTGGTCAGACTTGAGGGAGGGGCTTCGGGACACCTCTCTGCTCCTAGTCTCCCTCTCGTTGCTTCAGCGCGGGGAAGTCCGACTCCTGTCTTGGCTTCGAAGGCTGGTCGTTCTTTGGATCCAGGAGGACCAGCCTTCGAGGCCATGTGGAGCATGCTGGCCAGATCATCGGTATCATACGGGTCAGCCATTCTGTCTCCTACTACACCGGTGCAGGTCTCTGATCGCCATCTATCTCTGGACAGCGGAGCCCCAAGGCCTCAGGGTACCTCCACGAGTGGTCCCCATATTTCTGAGGGCCCTTCAGAGTTTTTGCCTGAGGAGTCACCCAGAAAAGACGTGCAAGAGGAAGCACATAGATTCCCAGGATGAGTCTCTTACATCAGACACTGAACTCGAGGAATCGGAGGGTTCCCCTAAGTCATCCTCTGAGGATGTTTCTTTCCCTGACATCCTAGAGATTTTGACACAGAGGTGACTGGCCATCCAAAGCCCCCTCCGAGGAGGAGTCTGCCTTCCTGCAGGCCTTTAGTGCTCAGCCCTCCACCTCCTGGGTATCTCCACCCTTCGAGCTTTTGAATTTGGTTTGTCGAAGGGTGTGGGAAACCCCTGATTCTGTGGAACCAGTCCCCAGGAGACACAAAAAATTTTTGTCTGCTCCTCCTCATAAGGAATTTCTGTCCAAGGGAGTCCCTGTGGATGCTATGTTGGTGGCAGCTGCCACCCAGAAGGAATTAGCTGGGACTTCTTCCACTGTCCATCCCCCTAACAAAGAGTCTAGGACTATGGACCGGTATGGGAAGCGTACGTTTTCTTCAGCGACCTTTACCTTACAGTCACTGAATTACTTGTACTTTACACAGCTCCAGAGAGATCTCCTCAAGGAGCTTGGAGATACTCTCACGGGTAATGTTTCTGAGGCGGTGGCCCAAACTGTCAACGCTCAGATGTCTACCCTCAATTCCATTTCACTCCCCTCCATGAGGCTAATCTCCTACGCAGCCGAGGGAGCAAGTAGGGCAGCAAGTTCAGAAGTTGCTTTTAGGAGGCAGGCCTGGATGCGCCTTTGTCACTTCGCGGAGGCGTTAGTCTTCATTCACCGACGTCCCTTTTGATGGTTCCTTTTTGTTCGGAACCAAGGTGAAAGACACTCTCACTAGGTGCGAGCAGGAGGGAAAAACTGTCTGCCGTAGGAGTCTGTTTTTCCCTTCCCTCTAGGTCTTATCCCAAGGCCCAGAGGGGTTGCAAAATGTGGTTCAAGAAATCAGAGGATGTCATTCAAGGATGCATCTGCAGTCATCACATATGGGTTGTCCTGCCTCAGGCAGCCCTTCGGTCGGCCGGATTCCAAAGTCTGGGTCCGGCGTCGGCTGATGTCGCCCCTTCCCCGACGTCAGAGCGCCTGGGGTATAAAAGCGTCAGCCGATGCCATCTTCCCCAGTCTTTCTTGCTGCGTGGTGCCCGAAGCAGAAGCAGTTCGCAAGTGCCGGTCGGCCAGCTCCTGTAATTCAGATAAACCGAAGACTTCAAAAGCTAAGTACCCCGTTGGGGACTCTTTCTTGCCTCAGCCGATGTCAGATAAAATTAATAATTGCTTAACTTGTGGGAAACAAATACCTCATAAGGATTTCCACTCTTACTGCCTACCTTGCCTAGGCCCAGACCACGACGTCTCTGCCTGTTCCGCCTGTGCTTCCTTCATCTGACGCACTCTAAGACGTCGGTCGGAGTTTGCAGAGGAATTTTTTTGGGGCTAGTTTTGCTTACAAAATGCCGTCAGAGACTCCGACTTCACATTTAATAAAGAAACGGAAGGACAAGGACAGACACACGCGGTCCGCGGTTTCGGCTGAAACCACGGCTAGGCCTACCGAGAGTGTCTGTCTCGGCTGAAACAGAGTCCGTGGTACTACCATCCACCGAAACCGTACAACCGACAACCTCGGCCCCGGAGGCCACTACTGTATCTGTTGTCGAATCTCCTTTGGAATCTGGTGTCCAGGAACCCTCCGACACCATTCCCTTAGACAAAACTACACCAGCACGTGGTGCAGCCAGGCCTCCTGCATCCATGTCTATTAAGGCATTCTCTAGGGCTAAAGCTGCTAAACTCTCAAAATCTATGCCTCTCAGGGTTATTCCTCAGGGACCCACTACAGGTTCTCAGATCCTTAGTCTAGCAGAGGACCTTATTTCATTAATTAGGGGCTCTTGGCCTCATCCTGACAGGGGCTCTCAACCTCCTACAGAAAAAAGGCCCAGGGTTGAGCCTCTGATCCCCTCTCCTCTGATGAGGCCTCTGATGGCTCTGCTCTCTCGGACTACCAGGAGGAGGCTTTTTCGGCCTACGAGGATTCTGATGCAGAGGAATCTATCCCTTCGGCCTCCCCTCCTGAAGAACTGTCTTTTGGAGAAACTCTGCACACTGAGGGAGCATTTCCAATGGCAGGGCCAGGAATTCTCTGATTCCAGGAAGAGATTAAGGACCTTCTTACATTTGCCTCAGCATAGACCTTTGGCTATTCCCCCTGTTTTGAATGTCATTGATGATGTGTACTCTGAATCTAGCACAACCCCTGACACTCTCCCTCCGGCTCCTGCCAAACCCGATAGGTACTACAGGGTCCCGGAATCGCATCTTTTCCTTTACAAGGCCTACTCTGCTGATCCAGAAACTATTTCCCAGGGCCCTAAAGGGGTTGCAGCTGTCACTACAAAACATCCACTCCCCTCTGAAAGGGAGTCCAGGGCTTTAGAGCGATGGGGTAAAAAAGTGTATACTTCTGCTACCCTTTCTATGAGGGCTTTAAACTGTCAGATGTTCTTCGTTCCCCATTGCTGCAGTCCTTACTATTGGGGGTAGTCCGCTGTCCAGTCGGCCCGAATACCAGAGTATATGGCTGACGTCGGTCAGGGCGCATTAGACTGACGTCAGTACGTCAGGGTACTAATGCGCATGACCGACGTCATATCCTCAGTCTTTTTTGCCGCATGGTCCGATGCAGAAGCAGTTTTGCGAGTGCAGGTTGGCGTTCTGAAATATTTCCGAAACCGGAGTTTCAGACCGAATCAGAGTTGGCTAAGTACCCGTTGGGAACATTTTGGTTTTTTCTTGCCTCAGTATTTAACCGGATGTCAGAAAAAGTGAATAACTGTATTTCTTGTGGGAAACAGATACCTCATAGGGATTACCATACCTTGTGTATACCTTGTTTAGGGCCTGAGCACGACGTTGTTGGATGCCGCTCTTGTGCTAGGTTTAACAAACGCACTATTAAGAGGAGGTTAGACTGTGCCAGGTTAGTGTTTGGGAAGCGTTGCAATTATAAAATGCCGTCGGATGCTCCGATGCCCGCTTCGTCCAAGAAGCGCAAGGACAAAACAACGAAGCCTAGGGTTGATGAACCGGCAGTCCCGGACGCCGGTTCTTTAGAAGGCTCAGTGGAGCCAGAGGTTTTGCCAGGAGTTTCTATGGAGTCTCAGGCTGAAACTTTACTGTTACAGGATGTGCCTTCTCAGGAGGTAGGCCAGGCTGAGGGGGCTTCTCAGGTAACTGTTCTTCCCTCTCTTCCCAAGGTTGTTAGAGCCTCTCCTTCTGTTGCCAAAACTTCTTTGAGAGGTAGGCCAAGTTCAGCTTCAGTGGGGCTTCTCCTAGCATTTCGGGTTCTGTACCTAAGAAACATATGCTTAAAATGGCAGAAGATTTGATTACTATGATTAGAGGTTCTATGCCCCCTCCTGATAAGAGGCCCAGGGTGGAACCGAGTTTGATAGTTTTGAACAGTGTTCAGAGGCTTCTGAGTCTTCTGGGAAGATTTGCAGGAGTATCCTCCTTATTCTGATTCTGATGTGGATGATTCCACTCCTACAGCTTCTCCTCCTGAGGATTTCTCTTTTTCAGAGACTCTGCATTCCATGAGGGAGCACTTTAAATGGGAAGGCCAGGATTACTCTGATTCCAGGAAAAGGCTTAGGGAATTCTTGTTTTACCCCAGCATAGGCCCTTAGCTATACCTCCTGTGTTGAATGTGGTGGAAGATGTTTTGCAGAGGCTTCCTGAACCCTGACTCTTTGCCTCCTGCTCCTGTTAAACCCGATAGGTACTATAGGGTGCCTGAAGCTCATAAGTATTTGTTTAAGAGTCCTAGGGCGGACCCAGAAACTGTTTCTCAGGGGCCTAAAGGTGTTAAGGCCTCTGTGGTTAAAAATCCTGTTCCCACTGATAAAGAGGCAAGGGCTTTGGATAGGTGGGGAAAGAAAGTGTATACTTCTTCCACTCTAGCCATGAGAGCGTTGAATTGTCAGTTTCACATGCTAAAATATCAAAATTATCTCCTTTCACAATTGAAATCTAAGGTGGATGCTTTGGCGGAAGGTATTGAGTGTAAAGAGTTGCTGGATTTGGTTCATGTGTCTGAACAAGTGGGTAAGCATTCTTTGCAATGTAGTTTTGATGCTGTACAGGCCTCCTCGAGGGTGGCTGCCACTAGTTCTGTTCTTCGCAGGCATGCCTGGTTGAGGGATCAGAATTTAGCTGAGCATGTTAAGACAAGGATTTTGGATGCTCCTTTACAGTCTGATGTGTTGTTTGGTTCGCCTGTGGAAGCAGTTTTAAAGAAAATGGAGGACAAAGCTAAGTCTATGCAAACTGTTAAAGATTTTTGCAGGTGCAGCCACCAAGTTTAGTAGAAATTGGCCTGCTAAGGGGTGGACATATCCTGCTTATGATTCCCAGTCTAGGGGTAGGTCTAGTCGTGGTAGGGGCAGAGCTCAAGGTTCTTTTAGGCCTAGAACAGGAGTTGACCTGCTCAGTCTTCTGCTCAGCGCAGGCGTCAGTCCTTCCGTAAACAGACCCAATGACCTGCCTTTTCAGCTACCAGTAGATTCTCGTCTGGTAGCTCCTTTGGGAGGAAGACTGTCTCTTTTCAAAGGAAATTGGGATTTAATTACTCAAGACAGATGGGTGTTGGATATCATTCACCACGGTTACAGGTTTTATTTCCATACAATGCCTCCTTTCAAAGGCATGCCAGACGTTCCTCCTCCACAAAGAAAAGAGGCTCACAAGCAAATTTCTCAGTTACTCCAGATGGGGCCATTCAGCCAGTTCCTGTATCAGAAAGGGGCCTAGGATTTTATTCTCGCCTGTTCCTAGTACCAAAGAAGGGGAACACGTGGAGACCAATTTTGGATTTATCTCTCCTCAACACTTATCTGGACATTCCCAAGTTCAAGATGTTGACGTTACAACAGCTTTTACCTCTGCTGGGCAAAGATCACTGGATGGTAACTTTAGATCTCAAGGAAGCTTACCTTCATGTGCCTATAAGGCTAAGTTGCAGGAAGTATCTGCGTTTCGAGCTGGAAATTCTCATTATCAGTTCTCTGCATTGCCCTTTGGCTTATCTACTGCCCAGAGTATTCACAAAGGTTCTGGCTCCAGTGATAGCTTACTTCAGGCTACAAGGAATTCAAATCTATCCTTACTTGGACGACTGCCTGATTCTGGCTCAAGAAAAGGAAGACCTTCTACAGCATCTGGAATATGTTATAGCAGTGCTAAGATGCCTAGGGTATTCTGTGAACGAAATAAAGTCCAGTCTAGTACCCTCTCAAGACATGTGCTTTCTGGGTGTGAGACTGAATACAGCAGCCCAGATGGCCTTTTAACCCCGGACAAACAAAAGAGTCTATCACTTTACTTCCATCAACTATCTCATCAGTCCGTGCTGACTGCAAGGACAGTCCTTCAAGCATTAGGGTTCATGGCATCTTGTATTCTGGTGCTTCCCAATGCCAAACTGCATATGAGGAAGCTACAATGGTATCTCAAAAATGTATGGACACAGCACTGCCAGGATTTGGACACTGTCATTCCAATAATACCTTGCCTTCAAAAAGAATTTTTGTGGTGGGCTCAGGAATGTCACCTAAACAAGGGACTCTCTGTGACCCGGCCAGAGGCGAGTCAGATTTTAACGACAGATGCCTCGGACATTGCTTGGGGAGCTCATCTAAATGGAAGGTGGATACAAGACAAGTGGCCTGCCAGACTACAGCATCTACATATCAACATGAAGGAGATGTTAGCAGTCCAGTTTGCATTAATGGCTTTCAAGGAGTTACTTCTTCCAGGGCAGGTGTTGATTCTAACAGACAACACAACTGTCATGTGGTACATCAACAAGCAAGGGGAACACATTCTTATCCTCTATGCAGGCAAGCAATGATTTTATGGGAGACTGCGCTAAGCTTGCAACTAACTCTTCAGGCAAGGTTTCTGCCGGGAGCACAGAACTCCTTAGCAGATGTGTTAAGCAGACAAATCATGGATCCCCACGAGTGGAAACTGGATCTTCATGTATTTCAAAAATTGACAGTGTCATGGGGAACTCCAGACATAGATCTGTTCGCTTCTCCACTAAACCACCAGCTGCCACAGTATTGCACAAAGGGGTTTAATCACACAGCTTGGAAAGTGGATGCTCTGTCTTTCACTTGGAAAAACCTTCATGTGTATGCCTTTCCTCCTCTGCCTCTTCTTCCAAAGGTACTATTAAAGGTCAGACAAGACAGGCCAAGGATGATTTTGATAGCTCCAGATTGGCCTCGGCAACACTGGTACCCACTACTACGGAGTCTGGTAAGGAAGCCTCCATGGCCTTTACCTCTGATTCCTCATCTGTTATCTCAGAAGGACGGTCATCTGCTCAATGTCAAGCTTCACCCTCTTCATCTAACAGCCTGGCATATTCTGTGTTGAAACACAGCAGGTCTCAACTTCCTCAACAAGTTTTAAATGTGATTATGGAAGCTAGAAGACCTAGTACAAGGAAAGTGTACGCAGAAAAATGGAAGAGATTTTTATTTTGGAGTACAGCAAAGAATTTGGAGATTTCTGAGCCTAATTTGAGTGTGGCTCTTCAATATCTTACTGAGTTATTGGACAAAGGTTTGTCCTTCTCTTCCATTAAGATTCATGCTGCAGCAATTTCAGCTCACTATGATTGTGACCCACCATTGTTTTCGCATCCTTTGTTCAAGCAGTTTCTTAGAGGGGCAAAGAATATAAGACCCCCACGTAGAGCTCCTACTCCTGCTTGGGACCTCAATTTTGTGTTGGAAAAACTTTCTCTACAACCTTTTGAGCCTGCGGCTACTGCTGAATTGAAATACTTGTCATGGAAGACTGCTTTTCTGTTGGCTATTACTTCTGCAAGAAGGGTGTCTGAGTTGCAGGCCCTTATGGCAGTAGAGCCCTTTTTGATTTTCCATAAGGATAGGGTATCATTACGTACTAATCCTTCCTTTATGCCTAAGGTGGTTTCTAGTGTGGCTTTAAACCAAACTATTCATTTGCCTACTTTTTATGCAGACCCCCAAAATAAAGGGGAAAAGATTTTGCACACTTTAGATGTACACAGGCAATTGCGTTATTATTTAAGCAGGACTAAGGATTTTAGGCAGTCTCAGCAGTTGTTTGTTTCTTTTGCTTTGAGTTCGCAGGGCAAGCCTGTGTCAAAACAAACTATTTCTAGGTGGATTTTGCATTGCATTTTGTTATTCCCATCATGGCAAGGAGATTCCAGCTGGGATTAGGCCGCATTCCACTAGAGCTACTGCCACTTCAACAGCATTTCTAAGGGGGGTGGCAACTAAGGATATTTTGGAAGCAGCTACTTGGAGTTCAGTGCATACTTTCTCTAAGCATTATCACCTTCCTATCTACTCTAAGTCTAGGGCTGGTTTTGCCACAGCTGTTTTGCAAGGCATGTTGTCAGCTCCTGCTTCTCTATGATTTGCCAGCCTCCCTTACCTCTGCTTTGGGATTCTACCCAATAGTAAGGACTGCAGCAATGGGGAACGAAGAACATAGTACAGTTTTGTACCTACCATAAATGTAGATGTTCGAGGATCCCCATTGCTGCAGTCCAATTTACCCTCCCTCCTTCCCCTCTGTGTTTAGGGGTGGTAGTGTAGGTGAGGTTACATGCTGATATTTTTGTATATATTCTTGTATATATTGTACATATTTTTGGTGCAGGTATTTTGGGCCTTGTCTTTTTAGGGTCTTCTGACATCTGGGGCAAGAAAAGACTGAGGATATGACGTCGGTCATGCGCATTAGTACCCTGACGTACTGACGTCAGTCTAATGCGCCCTGACCGACGTCAGCCATATACTCTGGTATTCGGGCCGACTGGACAGCGGACTACCCCCAATAGTAAGGACTGCAGCAATGGGGATCCTCGAACATCTACATTTATGGTAGGTACAAAACTGTACTTTTCATATGATACAGTACCAAGAATATTTGTTAGATGAATTGCATAAAAAGCTTTCACCTGAACCCCTAGATCGCAAATCACTTCAGAATCTGGTACATAACTCTCAACAGGTTAGCAACCATTTTTTGCGGTGTGGTTATGATGCATTGGAAGCTTCATGCAGGTCAGCTATGACAGGTGCATACGTAGGCATGTTGGCTGAAGGAACAATCTCTGCCAGACCATGTTAAAGCAAAGCTTCTGGATGCTCCACTGGAAAAGCAAAAGTTATTTGGCTCCACTGCTCAGGAGGTCTTAAAGAAATATGAGGAAAAGGCAAAATCTGTTCAAACAGTCAAAGATTTTATGCAAGTCCAACCACCAAGATTCAGCAGAAATTGGCCTTCCAAGAACTGGTCCTTTCCAGACACAGACAGATTTCAGAGAGGCAAGAACAGGCGTGCCAGAGGTAGAGGGCAAACTAGAGGCTCCTACAGAGGACGTCAATGGCAGCCTCCCAACCAGAGAGGTAGTGCAGGGGCCTACAACTGCTGCACAAGGACTGACTCAATGACTTTACTTTGACACCGCCAACCAGGGCTCAATTGGAAGCACCTTTGGGCGGAAAGCTTTCCTTATTTTCAGAAAATTGGCACATTATTGCAAGAGACAAATGGACACTACAAATAACAGACAAAGGATACAGGTTCCATTTCCACACATTACCAAAAAGAAAAGGCATGCCAGACCTGCCACCAAATCAAAGGGCAGAGGCTTTGAAACAAATCTCCAACTTAATGAGAATGAAAGCAATAGAAAAGGTTCCTCTCGCAGAACAAGGCCAAGGATTTTATTCCAGACTCTTCCTTGTTCCAAGAAAAGAAAAGCAATGGAGGCCTATTCTCGACTTGTCCGCACTAAATACTTATCTCATTCTGCCAAAATTCAAAATGCTGACTCTACAGCAACTCCTTCCCATGCTGGGCAAGGGGTCTTGGCTGGTAACTCTGGACCTCAAGGAGGCATACCTGCATGTCCCTATCAGACAAAGCTGCAGAAGACACCTCAGATGTCTTGCAGGTTCAGAGCCTTATCAATTTTCAGCATTGCCCTTTGGCTTATCTACTGCGCCCAGAGTATTCACGAAATGCCTGGCATCAGTAATTGCACACTGCAGACTTCACGGGATGCAAATATACCCGTATCTGGACGACTGCCTTATACAAGCGGACAGTCAACAAATTTTGGTAAAACACTTGAATTATGCCATCTATCTTCTTCAGGCCTTGGGATATACAGTCAGCATTCACAAGTCAAGACTTGTACCTTCCCAAAGAATAACTTTTCTGGGTGCAGATCTAGACACAACCACCCAAATGGCTTTCCTCGCAGAAGAAAAACAAAACCAGCTACCGGATTATTTCACAAACCTGTCAAGACAAACTCAGCTGACTGCAAGAAAAATCCTGCAGGCCCTGGGTTACATGGCTTCTTGCATTCTTCTGATTCCTCAAGCAAGGCTACATATGAGGAAACTCCAATGGTACTTAAGGAGTTTATGGACTCAGCACAGTCACAGCTTGGAAACCTTGATACCACTAATCCCATGCCTTCAAAGGGAATTTCTGTGGTGGGCTCAAGCAAGCCAGTCAAACAGGGGTTTGCCCTTCAGCAAACCAATAACCAGCCAAGCCATTACAACGGACGCTTCAGACCACGGATGGGGAGCGCACATGGAAGGACGATGCATTCAAGGACTATGGTCACAAAAAGAGCTGCTCATGCACATAAACCAAAAGGAAATGCTGGCAGTGATACATGCAATCAAGGCCTTCAAGTTATTTCTACATCAGGGCCACTTGCTAATAAGGACAGACAACACTACAGATATGTGGTACATAAGCAAGGAGGCACCCATTCCTACCCTCTTTGCAGACTGGCAATGAATCTATGGGAACTTTCCTTGACCCTCAATATACAACTGCAATCCCAGTTTGTACCAGGAAAGGACAATATACTGGTGGACAGCTTAAGCAGGACTATCATGGATGCACACGAATGGATGCTGCACCCAGACATCTTCCATCAGATAACACAATCATGGTGGAGACTGGACATAGACCTCTTTGCCTCCCCACACAATCATCAGCTGGAGAAATTCTGCTCAAGGACATACCACCCACAAGCATGGAAAGTGGACGCCCTCTCTTTCAGCTGGAGAACTCTAACAGTGTATGCATTCCCACCTTTTCCATTAATGACCAAGGTATTACTGAAGATCAGGGCAGAGCAGCCAAGAGTGATTCTGATTGCTCCGGACTGGCCAAGACAGCACTGGTACCCATTGCTAAAGAGCATGTCACAGACAAAAACATGGTTTCTGCCACAATGGCCGCTTCTCCTGACACAGCACAATTACAAAACTCTGCATTCCAACCTGAAATCATTACAACTAGCTGCCAGGAAAATACCTTGACTCATCACCAGGATAAGCTATCCAAGGGAGTGAAGGATATCATCACGGAAGCTCGCAGGCCTTCCACAAGAAAGGCATACTTGGCAAAATGGAAACTATTTCACACCTGGAGCACCTCAAAAGGCCTAGATACAACAGTTATGAACATGGCACATATTCTGGAATATTTGGCAGAAATGCTCCACAATGGCCCGTCTTACTCTTCCATTAAAATTCATGCTTCAGCAATTTCAGCAGAGTAAAATACTGATCCACCTGTCTTCTCTCGTCCTTTGCTAAGACAGTTTCTAAGAGGAATTAAAAACATCACCCCTCCAAGGAAACCACCAGTGCCTACTTGGGACCTTAATTTTGTGTTGGAAAAACTAACACTGCCTCCTTTTGAACCAGCAGCATCTGCAGAACTACAGTTCCTCTCTTGGAAGACTGCCTTCCTTCTCGCCATAACCTCCGCAAGAAGAGTATCTGAGACACAGGCCCTCATGGCAGTACAGCCATTTCTTATTTTTCATCAAGACAGAGTCTCATTGAGAACCAATCCTTCATTTATGCCAAAGGTGGTATCTAGGGTCTCATTAAACCAAGCTATTCACCTGCCTACCTTCTTTCCAAATCCACAAAACAAAGGGGAAAAGCTTCTGCACACCCTGGACATACACAGGCAGTTGCGCTACTACTTGGACAGAACAAAAAAATTACAGAAAAACTGACCAGTTGTTTGTAGCATATGCTGCTGGTGCACAAGGAAAAACAATTTCAAAACAGACAATTTCAAAATGGTTATGGAATTGTATTCGTTTCTGTTATTCCTTTCATGGAAAAACTGTGCCAGCTAACATTAGACCTCATTCGACCAGAGCCACAGCCACCTCCACAGCCTTCTTAAGAGGAGTGGCTACCAAGGACATTTTAGAAGCTGCTACATGGAGCTCCGTGCTTACATTTTCCAAGCATTACAACTTACCTTTATATTCCAGATCCAGAGCAGGCTTTGCTACGGCAGTCCTGCAGGACATTTTAGCTACACCATCCTTTACATAGATCCTCCACCCCCAGATTGGCTATGGTATTCTACCCATATGTGATGACTGCAGATGCATCCTTGAAGGACGTAGTACAGATGTCCTTCAAGGATGCATCTGCAGTCCTAACAAATGGGTTGTCCTGGCCTCAGGCAGCCCTTCGGTCGGCCGAATTCCAAAGTCTGGGTCTGGCCTCGGCTGGTGTCGCACTTCACCCGACGTCATAGCTGCAGTTCTTCGGGTATAAAGGCATCAGCCGACGCCATTTTCCTCAGTCTTTCTTGCCGCGTGGCCAAGCAGAAGCTGTTCGCAAGTGCCGGTCGGTCAGATCCAGAGATTACTACTACCGAAGACTTCTAAAAAGCTAAGTACCCCGTTGGGGACTCTTTCTTGCCTCAGCCGATGTCAGAAAAAGTGAATAACTGTTTAACTTGTGGGAAACAAATACCTCATAAAGACTTCCACTCTTACTGCTTACCTTGTTTAGGCCCAGACCACGATGTAGCAGCTTGTTTAGCCTGTGCTTCCTTCAACCGACGGACGCTTAGACGTCGGTCGGAGTTTGCCGAGGAGTTTTTCGGCTCCGCTTTTGTTATATCATGCCGCCGGAGACTCGACCGCATTTAGCTAAAAGCGTAAGGAAAAGGACCGACACTCGGTCCGCGGTTTCGCCGAAACCGCTGTTAAGCCAATCATGAGTGTCTCGGTTTCGCTGAAACCGAGTCTGGTTCTTCCTTCGCCGAAAGCATGCCTCCTACTACCGAGGCCTCTTCCAGCATGGCTGAATCTGCTACTGAAATTCCTCCTGCTCTTACAGTTTCTCAGGATTTATCAGATACTATTCCCCTAGATGTATCTACTCCTGCACGTGGAGCTGCTAGGCCCCCTGCATCCATGTCAATTAAGGCCTTTGCCAGGGCTAAAGCAGCTAAATCTTCCAAGGCCGTGCCTACTAAAGCCCCCTCTCACAGGCCTAGCTCTAGTACTCAAATGCTTAGTCTAGCAGAGGATCTCATTTCTTTGATCAGGGGATCCCAGTCTCACCCTGATAGGGCCTCTCAACCCCCTTCAGAGAAGAGGCCTAGAGCAGAATCCCCTGAGCCAGTTTCCACTGATTACTCCTCAGACGAATCAGAAAATACAAACCCTCCTGAGGGCCCTTATCCTCCATATGAGGACTCTGATGCAGAAGACTTCATTCCTTCTGCCTCTCCTCCTGAGGAATTTTCCTTTGGGGAAACCCTGCATGCTATGAGGGAACAATTTCAATGGCAGGGTCAGGATTTCTCAGACTCTAGGAAAAGGCTTAGAACTTTTTTGCATTTGCCACACCATAGGCCTTTAGCCATTCCTCCAGTACTTACAGTTGTGGATGATGCATTTAATGATGCTTGTACTGCTCCTGATTCACTCCCTCCGTCCCCTGCTAAGCCCGACAGATACTACAGGGTTTCAGACACACATAATCACTTGTATAAGGCTCCTTTTGCAGATCCTGAAACTGTTTCACAGGGCCCCAAAGTAGTAGCAGCTACCTCTGCCAAAACCCCACTCCCCTCTGAAAGGGAATCTAGGGCCTTGGAGAGATGGGGTAAAAAAGTTTATACTTCTGCAACTCTTTCGGCTAGGGCCTTAAACTGTCAATTCCACATGATTCAGTATCAGGAATTTATGTTAGATCAGTTATCTAAAAAGCTGTCCTCACCTGAACCTTTAGACCGAAAGTCTCTTCAGGAAATGGTACATAACATACAGCAGGTCAGTAATCATTCCTTAAAATGCGGCTATGATGCACTGGAGGCCTCCTTTAGATCAGCTATGACTGGTACAGTGATCAGAAGGCATGCATGGTTAAAAGAGCAGCCCTTACCAGACCATGTAAAATCAAAGCTCCTAGATGCTCCCATGGATAAACACAATTTGTTTGGCTCTCCTGCACAGCAAGTGCTTAAGAAGGTGGAAGAGAAAGCAAAATCTGTCCAGACAGTCAAGGATTTCTTACAGGTCCAGCCTCCAAGGTTTAGTAGGAACTGGCCTTCCAAGAATTGGCCCTTTCCAGACTCCAACAGAGCACAGAGAGGCAGGAATAGGCGCACAAGAGGCAGAGGTCAATCCAGAGGTGCCTACAGAGGACGTCAGTGGCAGCCTAACAACCAGGGATGTACTGCTGCAGACCCAGCCACTACCACTTCCACAGGGCAATCACAGTGACTTGGCTCTGAAGCTGCCTACCAGGGAACAACTAGAAGCACCCTTAGGCGGAAAGCTAGCCTTATTTTCAGTAAACTGGCATTGCATTACAGGAGACAAATGGATTTTACAGACAATAGACAAAGGTTACAGGTTTCACTTCCATACTCTACCAAGGAAGAGAGGAATGCCAAACCTACCTCCAAATCAAATGGCAAACGCTCTAGAACAAATAGACAACTTAAAAAGGATGAGAGCTATAGAAAAGGTACCATCTATGGAACAAGGGCAAGGATTTTACTCCAGACTTTTCCTGGTGCCAAGGAAGGAAAATCAATGGAGACCTATTCTAGACCTGTCCACACTGAACACATACCTCATTGTCCCAAAATTCAAAATGCTGACTCTACAGCAGCTTCTTCCCATGCTGGGCAAGGAGTCTTGGCTGGTAACTCTAGATCTCAAGGAGGCATACCTGCACATCCCCATACGACCAAATTGCAGAAGATACCTCAGATTTCTTGCAGGATCAGAGCATTATCAATTCTCAGCATTGCCTTTTGGCTTATCTACTGCCCAGAGTATTCACGAAATGCCTGGCATCAGTAATTGCTCATTGCAGGCTTCAGGGAATTCAAATTTACCCTTACCTGGACGACTGCCTGCTACAAGCGGACAACAAAACAAATTAACAAAAGACTTGAAAAGGGTCATTCATCTACTGCAAGCCTTGGGATACACAGTCAATATAAAAAGTCAAGGCTGTTGCCATCCCAAAGGATAACTTTCTTGGGTGCAGAACTGGACACATCAAATCAAATGGCATCCCTCACAGCAGAAAAACAAAAGCACCTTCCACTCTACTTCATGGCATTAACAACGCAGAACCAGCTTACAGCAAGGAAAGTCCTGCAAGCCCTGGGTTACATGGCATCCTGCATAATTTTGATCCCACATGCCAGACTGCATATGAGGAAGTTGCAATGGTACCTCAGGAATTTATGGTCTCAGCACAAGCACAGCCTACAAACCCAAATTCCAATAATTCCATGCTTGAAGCAAGAATTCCGATGGTGGGCTCAGGCCTGTCAATTGAACAAAGGACTGCCCTTCCACAGCCCTCAACCAAGCCAGACTATCACCACAGACGCCTCAGACCTTGGTTGGGGGGCACACATGCTGGACAAGTGCATACAAGGCTTATGGACTCAAGACCAGCTAAACCTACACATAAACCAAAAAGAGATGCTGGCAGTAAAACTGGCATTTCAGGCATTCAGACCGTTTCTCCAACAGGGACAATTGCTGATAAGGACGGACAACACCACAGTTATGTGGTATATCAACAAACAGGGAGGCACACATTCATATCCTCTATGCCGGATGGCAATGGATCTCTGGAATGTGGCCCTAAGCCTCAACATACAGCTCAAGGCAATATTTGTGCCAAGGAAAGAGAACATACTAGCAGACATCTTAAGCAGGACTACCACGGATGCCCACGAATGGATGCTGCATCCAGACATCTTCAAATCCATCACAAGGAAATGGGGACTACCAGAAATAGACCTATTCGCATCCCCACACAATCACCAATTGAAAAATTCTGCACAAGGACATACCACCCACTTGCTTGGAAGGTGGACTCCTATCTTTCAGTTGGGAAAACCTGACAGCATATGCATTCCCACCTCTTCCTTTGATGCACAAGGTGCTATTGAAGATCAAAGAAGACCACCCAAGGATCATCCTGATAGCTCCAGACTGGCCGAGGCAGCACTGGTACCCACTACTGAGGAGTATGTCTCGGGAACTCGCATGGCCTCTACACCAGGTTCCTTTACTGCTAACACAGAACAACTTCAAAACCCTGCATCTGAACCTGAAAACACTGCAGCTAGCTGCTTGGAGCATTGCATAAGACAAAATAACCCAGATTTATCTCAAAGGGTTAAAGACATTATCTTGGAAGCTCGCAGACCCTCAAGAAAAACTTACTCAGTGAAATGGAAAAGATATCTCTTTTGGAGTGCAGCAAAAGGACAAAATGTAGCACTGGTAAACATAGCTAACATCCTGGAGTACTTAGCAGAGCTTTTCCACAATGGCCTGTCTTACTCTTCCATTAAGATTCATGCGTCAGCTATTTCAGCAGAATACAACATGGATCCTCCAGTCTTCTCTCATCCTCTACTCAGGCAGTTTCTGAGAGGAATCAAAAATGTAAAGCCACCAAGGAAGCCACCATTGCCTACATGGGACTTGAACTTTGTGCTAGAAAAGTTGACACTTCCCCTTTTGAACCAGCAGCAACAGCAGAATTACAGTACTTATCATGGAAAACTGCTTTCCTGCTTGCAATCACTTCAGCAAGAAGGGTTTCTGAATTACAGGCATTAATGGCAGTGCAACCCTTCCTTATCTTCCATCAGGATAGTGTCCATGAGAACTAATCCTACCTTTATGCCAAAGGTGGTCTCCAGGGTATCTTTAAACCAAGCAATCCACCTACCTACATTCTTCCCCAACCCACAGAACGGGAGAAAGACTGCTGCATACCTTGGATGTGCATAGGCAATTGCGCTACTACCTGGACAGAACCAAGAACAATAGAAAAACTGACCAGCTTCTGGTAGCATATGCCACAGGCATGGAAGGAAAAGCAATTTCAAAACAGACAATCTCAAAATGGATAGGAAATTGCATTAGATTTTGTTATTCTTATCATGGAAAGGCAACTCCAGAGAATATCAGACCTCACTCCACAAGGGCTACAGCCACTACTACAGCTTTTTTACGAGGAGTGGCTACAAAAGACATTTTAGAGGCTGCTACTTGGAGCTCCGTGCATACATTTGCCAAGCATTATAATCTACCCTTATACTCCAGATCCCGAGCAGGTTTTGCCACTGCTGTTTTGCAAGGGATCTTAACTACACCATAATCTTGTTAGGGCCTCCTCCCCCAGTTTGGCTATGGTATTCTACCCATTTGTTAGGACTGCAGATGCATCCTTGAAGGACATAGTACAGTTTTGTACCTACCATAAATGTAGATGTCCGAGAGGTATGCATCTGCAGTCAGGATTACCCACCCTCCTTCCCCACTGTGGTACTCCTAGGGTATTTGCCCATCTTGTAGCTAGCTGGAGGAATCTATTATGGTGTATTTGTTTGTATATATGCATATACATGTTTATTTCTATTTGCTCTCTGTTTGGAAACATTTGCATTTATCCAAATTTAGCCTTCCTAGAGGGCATCTGGGGCAAGAAACACTGAGGAAAATGGCGTCGGCTGATGCCTTTATACCCGAAGAACTGCAGCTATGACGTCGGGTGAAGTGCAACACCAGCCGAGGCCAGACCCAGACTTTGGAATCCGGCCGACCGAAGGGCTGCCTGAGGCCAGGACAACCCATTTGTTAGGACTGCAGATGCATACCTCTCGGACATCTACATTTATGGTAGGTACAAAACTGTACTTTTTGTACCTACCATAAATGTAGATGTCCGATAGGTATGCATCTGTTTACCCTCCCTCCTTCCCCTCTGTGGTATTTCTTGGGTACATCCCCTCTCATAGCTAGCTGGGGTTATCTATTATGGTGTATTTGTTTTTATATATGTATATATTTTTGTGCATGCTTGGAATTTATTGCATTTCTCCAAATTTAGCCTTCCTTAGAGGGCACCTGGCATCTGGGGCAAGAAAAACTGAGGAAGATGGCGTCGGCTGACGCTTTTATACCCCAGGCGCTCTGACATCGGGGAAGGGGCGATGTCAGCCGACGCCGGACCCAGACTTTGGAATCCGGCCGACCGAAGGGCTGCCTGAGGCAGGACAACCCATATGTGATGACTGCAGATGCATACCTATCGGACATCTACATTTATGGTAGGTACAAAACTGTACTTTTTTTCCCAGTGCACAAGGTGAGCCCCCCTCCAGAGGCAGGGGAGGGGGTGGTTATTCAGGGAAATGCCCCCCTAGGTGCAGAGGAGGCCCCCGCAACACGGGAGACCGCAATTCCTTTCGTGGTTCTCCCTAACGCCACTCCTGATGGGAGACCTGACTGTGCATTTCCGGAGCCAGTCTGGGGTCGAATCTCATTCTACCCGGAGGCCTGGCAAGATATTACCCAGGACCAATGGGCTCTACGAATAATTTCCGGAGGATATGTCATCCACTTCTCGTCAAATCCCACTCCAATCAAGAAAATCCCGGATGTTCCACCCAGTCGAAGGGATTACGCAGCTTCAGAAGTTTCAAAGCTACTAGAAAAAGGAGCCGTCCAACATGTCCCCTCAGAGCAGATTGGATTAGGGACTTACTCCAGATCCTTTTTGGTGCCAAAAAGGGCAGGGGACCTGAGACCCATATGGGATCTCACCCAATTGAACACCCATGTGCAAAAGCCGAAGTTCCGAATGGTCACATTGCAGTCTATTCTCCCATTGTTGGGAAAAGTGTGGATGTACTCCATCGACCTCAAGGATGCTTACTACCACATAAAGATGGACAGGGCATCCAGATGTCACCTACGCTTCCGGCTGGGAGCCAGTCATTTTCTGTTTCGAGCCCTGCCCCTTGGTCTCACTACAGCCCCCCAGGGTGATTACCAAATGCATGGCAGTGGTGACTGCTCACTTGAGACATCAAGGATTCCAAGTGTTTCTGTATCCGGACGACTGGCTCCTTACTGCCACCACCAGGCATCTGCTACTTCAGACCAGGGATGCTACTATCAGCCTATGTCAACAGTTGGGCATCACATTGAACTGGGAAAAATCTGCCTTGTTGCCCTCACAGCGTGTCACTTTTATAGGTGCCGAATTAGACACCGTCCTCATGCGGGCGTTTCTACCACAGGAAAGAATCAGAGTCATACAACAACAGGTTTACACCTTGCTCCCTCTGAGAAGAGCAAAGGCAAGATGGGTCCTCCAACTGTTGGGGACAATGGCTGCTACGATTATGTTAGTCCCTCTGGCAAGGTTACATATGAGGCTCATTCAGTGGCTACTTTTTGCTCAGTGGTCTCCAACGTTTTCCACTTTCTCACCCTATTCTACTCTGACAGGTGCAAACAGGATCTAAGTTGGTAGCTTCACACCGACAACCTGAATGCGGGAAAGCCCTTTGTTCCTGTGCCCCCGGTTGCCACGGTGACCATGGATGCCTCCCAGATTGGGGGGGGGGTGGGCATTATCTAGGCAGGACAGTCCAAGGCACGTGACAAGAGCACGAGCTGCATCTGCATATCAATGTCCTGGAGATGAGAGCTGTGCTACTAGTGTTGCAAGCACTTCAGAGCTTTCTTCCTCTCAGGACTATTGCAATCCACTTGGACAATATGTCAGTGATGTGGTATCTGAACAAGCAGGGAGGAACAAAATCTTATCACCTTTGCAGGGAGATCATGCGAGTTTGGCAATGGGCAGTGTCTTCCCAACGTTTTCTGGTGGCAACGCACATTCTGGGGAAGTCCAATGTGATCGCAGACAGGTTAAGCAGAGCTTTTCTGATACCTTACGAGTGGTCCCTGAACTGTCAAGTTGCGGAGCAGATCTTCCGCAGGTGGGGTCAGCCTTGCTGTGACCTTTTTGCCAGCCCCCTCAGTGCCAAATGCAGCAGCTACTTCACACTGATCCCCCCTCAGGGGGGGTCCCCCAGGGACGCTCTAGTCAATGATTGGCCCTCCGGTCTACTATATGCCTTCCCTCCGGGCCCCTTGCTGTCGAAGGTTATTCAGAAAGCGCAATCCTTGGGAAGCAAAATTATTCTGATTGCCCCACACTGGCCTCGTCAAATTTGTTTCCCCTTTCTCCATCCCGATCTAATGGATGCTCCTTGGATTCTGGACCCACAACCATACTTACTGACGCACATGTCAGGGCAGCTCCATCCCTCTCTTCGGACCCTCCGGTTGACAGCCTGGCTACTTCACTTCCGTCAGTAATTAGGCTTCATCAATTTTTGCTGGAGGTGGTTCATATTTTATCTTCCTCTCATAAGCCCTCGACCAGGAAGATTTATTACAACAAATGGAAGAGGTTTTCAATCTGGGCGCATGCCAAAAAGATTGACCCTTACACAGCTCCAATTTCGTCTGTATTGGAGTTCTTGTCTATTATGCTCTTTAACCAGGGTTCAGCAGCCACAACCATTAAAGTCCAATTGGCGGCAATTTCTACCTTTCATGTCGCAGACGAGCCTAGTCTGATGGCGCGCACACTCTGTAAGGCTTTCCTGATGGGCACTTTGTTACTTCGTCCTCTAGTATCGGAACCTGTTATTCCTTGGGACTTAAACTTTGTTCTTCAGGGTCTTGCTTCACCCCCCTTTGAGCCTGCAGCCACTTGCGATTTAAAATTCTTCACTTGGAAGACTGTCTTTTTGGTAGCCATCACATCAGCCGGACGTGTTTCAGAGCTTCAAGCTTTATCAATCAAATCCCCTTATTTAATTTTTGATAAGGACAGGGTTTCTCTCAGACCAAACCCCTCTTTTCTTCCTAAAGTAGCATCAGTCAGTAACTTTAACCAGTCTGTTAAATTGCCAGTGTTTTTTTCCCAGTTCTCAAACAAGGCAGAATTCAAATTTCATCAATTGAATGTGCACAGGCAATTAATTTTTTATTTGCACAGAACAAAAGACCTCAGAAAATCTGATCAGTTGTTTCCATTTTCGGAAAACAGAATTGGGTCTCCTGTTTCCAAAGTCACGTTGTCCAGGTGGATTTCCAGTTGTATTTCTTTCATTTATTCCTCAGGGGGAAAAGATTTACCGTTCTGGTTGAAGGCTCACTCTACTCTGTATCTACAGCTTTTTAGGCCAGAATGTCTATGGATGATATTTGTGCTGCGGCTACTTGGGCATCTCCTCACACCTTTGTTACTCATTACAAGTTTGATATGGTATCTAGGGGCAGATCTTCCTTTGGTTCCACATTGCTCAGGAGTATTTTCCACTGAGCCTCCCAGGATTTAGTTGCTGGGGACACTGTCCCACGGTTAAGAATGTAGGCGAGATTGGACTACATAACATCAAGAAGTTATATACTCACCAAAACGTTCGATGTATGTAGTTCATCTTTCCTCACATTCTTACTTACCCCCCCCCCCCCTTCCCTAGTCCTGGAGGATCTAGAGGTTAGGTCTGGTTTCAGAGCTCCCTTCATTCTTGGTTTGTTCTTCCTTTCCTTAGGTGGTGTTATGCATGGAGAATGAGTGCTGGTCCTCGCAGCAAACTAGATCTGGGGATAGAGAGCAGTGCAGCATGGGATACCAACTTAGCCCAGCCAGTAGAAAGACTTTGAGCTAAAAAAGTATGGCCGAGTCCGAGCCGACATTCGGCTCCGAACCCACGGGTAAGAATGTGAGTTGAGATGGACTACATACATCGAACGATGTTCTTCGTCTTCCCTTGCTGCAGTCCTGACTATTGGGTATAGTCCGCGTCCCAGTCGGCCCGAATACCAGAGTATAAGGCTGACGTCGGTCATGGCGCCTTAGACTGACGTCAGTACGTCAGGGTACTAATGCGCATGACCGACGTCATTTCCTCAGTCTTTTTTGCCGCATGGTCCGATGCAGAAGCAATTTTGCGAGTGCAGGTTGGCGTTCTGAGATTTTCCGAAACCGGAGTTTCAGACCGAAACAGAGTTGGCTAAGTAACCCGTTGGGGAGAACATTTTGGTTTTTCTTGCCTCAGTATTTAACCGGATGTCAGCAAAAGTGAATAACTGTATTTCTTGTGGGAAGCAAATACCGCATAGGGATTATCATACATTGTGTATACCTTGTTTAGGGCCTGAGCACGCCGTTGTGGGTTGCCGCTCTTGTGCTAGATTTAACAAGCGCACTATTAAGAGGAGGCTAGATTGTGCTAGGTTGGTGTTTGGAAAGCGTTGCAATTATAATATGCCGTCGGATGCGCCCGCTTCATCCAAGAAGCGCAAGGACAAAACAGTGAAGCCTAGGGTGAGGAACCGGCAGTCCCGGACGCCGGTTCTTTTGTAGGCTCAGTGGAGCCGGAGGTTTTGCCAGGAGTCTCCATGGAGTCTCAGGCAGATTCTTTACTGTTACAGGATGTGCCCTCTCAGGAGGTAGGCCAGGCTGAGGGGCTTCTGAGGTAACTGTTCTTCCCTCTCTTCCCAAGGTAGTTAGGCCTCTCCTTCTGTTGCCAAAGCTTCTTTTAGGGGTAGACCGAGTTCAGCTTCTGTGGGGCTTCTCCAAGCATTTGGTTCTGTGCCTAAGAAACATATGCTTAAAATGGCAGAAGATTTGATTACTCTAATTAGAGGTTCTATGCCCCCTGATAAGAGGCCTAGGGTGGAACAGGAGTTTGATAGTTTTGAACAGTGTTCACAGGCTTCAGAGTCTTCTGTGGAAGACTTACAAGAGTTTCCTACTTATTCTGATTCTGATGTGGATGATTCCACTCCTACAGCTTCTCCTCCTGAGGATTTTTCATTTTCAGAGACTCTTCACCCATGAGGGAGCACTTTAAATGGGAAGGCCAGGATTACTCTGATTCCAGGAAAAGGCTTAGGGAATTCTTGTTTTACCCCAGCATAGGC
Source organism: Protopterus annectens (assembly GCF_019279795.1). Taxonomy (NCBI): domain Eukaryota; kingdom Metazoa; phylum Chordata; order Ceratodontiformes; family Protopteridae; genus Protopterus; species Protopterus annectens. The sequence goes on from NC_056732.1 coordinate 69,512,910, forward strand.
CTTTAGCTATTCCTCCTGTGTTGAATGTGGTGGAGGATGTTTTGCAGAGGCTTCACTGAACCCTGACTCCTTGCCTCCTGCTCCTGTTAAGCCTGATAGGTATTATAGGGTGCCAAGCTCATAAGTATTTGTTTAGGAGTCCTAGGGGACCCAGAAACTGTTTCTCAGGGGCCTAAAGGTGTTAAAGCTTCTGTGGTTAAAAATCCTGTACCCTCTGATAAAGAGGCAAGGGCTTTGGATAGGTGGGGTAAGAAAGTGTATACTTCTTCCACTCTAGCCATGAGATCGTTGAATTGTCAGTTTCACATGCTGAAATATCAGAATTATCTCCTTTCACAATTGAAATCTAAGGTGGATGCTTTGGCGGAAGGTATTGAGTGTAAAGAATTGCTGGATTTGGTTCATGTGTCTGAACAAGTGGGTAAGCATTCTTTGCAGTGTGGTTTTGATGCTGTTCAGGCCTCCTCGAGGGTGGCTGCTACTAGTTCTGTTCTTCGCAGACATGCCTGGTTGAAGGATCAGAATTTAGCTGAGCATGTTAAGACCAGGATTTTGGATGCTCCTTTACAGTCTGATGTGTTGTTTGGACCGCCTGTGGAAGCAGTTTTAAAGAAAATGGAGGACAAAGCTAAGTCTATGCAGACTGTTAAAGATTTTTGCAGGTGCAGCCTCCAAGTTTAGTAGAAATTGGCCTGCTAAGGGGTGGACTTATCCTGCTTATGGTTCCCAGTCTAGGGGTAGGTCTAGGCGTGGTAGGGGCAGGGCTCCAGGTTCATTTAGGCCTAGATCAGACAGTTCACCTGCTCAGACTTCTGGTGAGGGCAGGGGTCAGTCCTTTCGTAAACAGACCCAATGACCTGCCTTTTCAGCTGCCAGTGGATTCTCGTCTGGCAGCTCCTTTGGGAGGAAGACTGTCTCTTTTCAAAGAAAATTGGGATTTAATCACTCAAGACAGATGGGTGCTGGATATCATTCATCACGGTTACAGATTTTATTTCCACGATGCCCCTTTCAGGGCATGCCAGATGTTCCTCCTCCACAAAGAAAAGAGGCTCACAAGCAAGTTTCTCAGTTGCTCCAGATAGGGGCCATTCAGCCAGTCCCTGTGTCAGAAAGGGCTCGATTTTATTCTCGCCTGTTCCTAGTACCAAAGAAGGGGAACACGTGGAGACCAATTTTGGATTTATCTATCCTCAACACTTATCTGGACATTCCCAAGTTCAAGATGTTGACTTTACAACAACTGTTACCTCTGCTGGGCAAGGATCACTGGATGGTAACTTTGGATCTCAAGGAAGCTTACCTTCATGTGCCTATAAGGCTAAGTTGCAGAAAGTATCTGCGGTTTCGAACTGGAGATTTTCATTATCAGTTCTCTGCATTGCCCTTTGGCTTATCTACTGCCCAGAGTATTCACGAAGGTTCTGGCTCCAGTGATAGCTTACTTCAGGCTTCAAGGCATTCAAATCTATCCTTACTTGGACGACTGCCTGATTCTGGCTCAAGAAAAGGAAGACCTTCTACTGCATCTGGAATATGTCATAGCAGTGCTAAGATGCCTAGGGTATTCTGTGAACGAAATAAAGTCCAGTCTAGTACCCTCTCAAGACATGTGCTTTCTGGGTGTGAGACTGAATACAGCAGCCCAGATGGCCTTTTAACCCGGACAAACAACAGAGTCTGTCACTTTACTTCCATCAACTATCTCATCAGTCCGTGCTGACTGCAAGGACAGTCCTTCAAGCATTAGGGTTCATGGCATCTTGTATTCTAGTGCTTCCCAATGCCAAACTGCATATGAGGAAGCTGCAATGGTATCTCAAAAATGTATGGACACAGCACTGCCAGGATTTGGACACTGTCATTCAAATAATACCTTGCCTTCAAAAGGAATTCTTGTGGTGGGCTCAGGAATGTCACCTTAAACAAGGGACTCTCTGTGACCCGGCCAGAGGCGAGTCAGATTTTAACGACAGATGCCTCGGACACTGCTTGGGGAGCTCATCTCAATGGAAAGTGGATACAAGACAAGTGGCCTGCCAGACTACAGCATCTACATATCAACATGAAGGAGATGTTAGCAGTCCAGTTTGCATTGATGGCTTTCAAGGAGTTACTTCTTCCAGGGCAGGTGTTGATTCTAACAGACAACACAACTGTCATGTGGTACATCAACAAGCAAGGGGGAACACATTCTTATCCTCTATGCAGGCAAGCAATGATTTTATGGGAGACTGCGTTAAGCCTGCAACTAACTCTTCAGGCAAGGTTTCTGCCAGGAGCACAGAACTCCCTAGCAGATGTGTTAAGCAGACAAATCATGGATCCCCACGAGTGGAAACTGGATCTTCATGTATTTCAGAAATTGACAGTGTCATGGGGAACTCCAGACATAGATCTGTTCGCTTCTCCACTAAACCACCAGCTGCCAAAGTATTGCACAAAGGGGTTTCATCACACAGCTTGGAAAGTGGATGCTCTGTCTTTCAGTTGGAAAAACCTTCATGTCTATGCCTTTCCACCTCTGCCTCTTCTTCCAAAGGTATTATTAAAGGTCAGACAAGACAGGCCAAGGATGATTTTGATAGCTCCAGATTGGCCTCGGCAACACTGGTACCCACTTCTAAGGAGTCTTGTAAAGAAGCCTCCATGGCCTTTACCTCTGATTCCTCATCTGTTATCTCAGAAGGACGGTCATCTGCTCAATGTCAAGCTTCAATCTCTTCATCTCACAGCTTGGCATATTCTGTGTTGAAGCACAGCAGGTCTCAGCTTCCTCAACAAGTTTTAAATGTGATTATGGAAGCTAGAAGGCCTAGTACTAGGAGAGTGTACGAAAAATGGAAGAGATTTTTATTTTGGAGTACAGCAAAGAATTTGGAGATTTCAGAGCCTAATTTGAGTGTGGCTCTTCAATATCTTACTGAATTATTGGACAAAGGTTTGTCCTTCTCTTCCATAAAGATTCATGCTGCAGCAATTTCAGCTCACTATGATTGTGACCCACCTTTGTTTCGCATCCTTTGTTCAAGCAGTTTCTTAGAGGGGCAAAGAATATAAGACCCCACGTAGAGCTCCTACTCCTGCTTGGGATCTCAATTTTGTGTTGGAAAAACTTACTCTACAACCTTTTGAGCCTGCAGCTACTGCTGAATTGAAATATTTGTCATGGAAGACTGCTTTTCTGTTGGCTATTACTTCTGCAAGAAGGGTGTCTGAGTTGCAGGCCCTTATGGCAGTAGAGCCCTTTTGGTTTTCCATAAGGACAGGGTTTCATTACTAATCCTTCCTTTATGCCTAAGGTGGTTTCTAGTGTGGCTTTAAACCAAACTATTCATTTGCCTACGTTTTTTGCAGATCCTCAAAATAAAGGGGAACAGATTTTGCACACTTTAGATGTACACAGGCAATTGCGTTATTATTTGAGCAGGACTAAAGATTTTAGGCAGTCTCAGCAGTTACTTGTTTCTTTTGCTTTGAGTTCACAGGGCAAGCCTGTGTCAAAACAAACTATTTCTAGGTGGATTGGCTTTTGCATTGCATTTTGTTATTCCCATCATGGCAAAGAGGTTCCAGCTGGGATTAGGCCTCATTCCACTAGGGCTACTGCCACTTCAACAGCATTTCTAAGGGGTGGCAACTAAGGATATTCTGGAAGCAGCTACTTGGAGTTCAGTGCATACTTTCTCTAGGCATTATCACCTGCCTATATACTCTAAGTCTAGGGCTGGTTTTGCCTCAGCTGTTTTACAAGGCATGTTCTCAGCTCCTGCTACTTTATACTTTGCCAGCCTCCCTTACCTCTGCTTTGGGATTCTACCCAATAGTCAGGACTGCAGCAAGGGAAGGCGAAGAACATAGTACAGTTTTGTACCTACCATAAATGTAGATGTTCGAGGATTCCTTGCTGCAGTCCAACCCTCCCTCCTTCCCTCTGTGTATCACGATGGTTGTGTAGGTGAGTGAACATGCTTATATTTTTGTATATATTGCTGTATATATTGTACGTGTTTTTTGGTGCAGGTTGTTTTTGGGACTTGTCTTTTTGGGTCTTCTGACATCTGGGGCAAGAAAAGACTGAGGAAATGACGTCGGTCATGCGCATTAGTACCCTGGCACTGGCGTCAGTCTAAGGCGCCATGACCGACGTCAGCCTTATACTCTGGTATTCGGGCCGACTGGGACGCGGACTATACCCAATAGTCAGGACTGCAGCAAGGGAATCCTCGAACATCTACATTTATGGTAGGTACAAAACTGTACTTTATGGTGAGTACATAACTTCTTGTTTCAACTCAGAGTGCCACTTCAGCACTGAGCATTGCACCAACCTCACTGGATTTGACCCTTTTACTTCCGGTCTCGAAACTAGAGACTTCGGTGCTGACAGACCTTGCACCACAGACCCGATACTCCCCCCTCCGTAGATCCATTTCTCGGCCAAGCTTATAGCGTTGTCATCAAATGCCCTGGCTCCCCTGTCTGGAGTATCCACTAGATCCACCAGGAGCTTTTCTGAACACGACGTGGTGCATCTTGTAGACCAGCTGTTGTTAGCCAGGGGGAATTCCCTCACTTTCTGTGACCCATCCACCTGCAGGACTTGGGTTGCCTTACCCACGAACTCCATCTTAATACTCCTCCGATTTGACTATCTCAGTTCTGAAGCCGCCTGCTCTGACATCTTTCTTGGAATCTATCTCCTCGGTGCTTACAGTGCATCTCACGCTGGCTGAGTTTGTCCCTTTGGTCCTTTGTTCCCGCTGAACCAGTCCTTCAATATGGGGATTGGGGGACGGGCACAACAGCCCAGGGTACGGAGCCACCTCTCTCCTTTGTTCCATTCTCTGTGCTTATAGCCACATCTGTGCCGATCCTGGTTGAGGTTCCATCCATGGGGACTGGTTCGTCGGAGCGAAGTGTGACCCTGATCCTGAGGTTGTCTTTCTCTGTTCCTGGGCTCCCATCCCCCTTCTGGCGGGCCTGCCTTCTGCACGATGGAGAGGGCTCTTGCTTCTGGCAGCACTCCAATGTCAGAACCCCAGTTTTCATCCCTTGAGCTACAGCGGTCACAGACCACCCCTCCTGGACACCGGGCAGTGAATCCCCAGGACACCTCTGTTCAGGGTACCTGGTCTTCAGAGTCCTCCTCAGAGACCCCCACTGAGGAGCCCCCTCGAAAGAAGATGTGCAAGAGGAAGCAGATGGACTCACCCTAGGAGTCCTTATTGGAAGACACAGATTATGATGATGGTGAAGGGTCCCCACAGTCACCCCCTGATGTCTCCTTTGGAGACATCTTGGAAATGTTAGACGAAAGGTGACTGGAATCCCTCCAACCCTTTGTCTGAGGAGTCTGTGTTCTGTAGGCTTTTCGCACCTGGCCTTCTACCTCTTGGGTGACCCCGCCTGCTGATAAGCACGTCCAACTAGTCATGCAGCGTGCTTGGAAGAAACCTTATTCCATTGAGATGATCCTTTGGAGACCAGACAAAATTCTTTCCCCTCCCGAGGAGAACCTGCATTGGTCCAAAGAGTTACCAGTTGGTACTATAGTGGCGGCCATGAAGAAGGACTTGGCTGAGGAAAGTCTCGCTGTCCACCCGCCCAACAGGGAGTCCCGGGTGGTGGACATATTTGGGAAGCGTGTTTTTGTATCGGGGACCTTTGCCATACGGTCCCTGAATTATTTGGCACATTTTACGAGGCTCCAGAGGGACTTTATCTCCGAACTCTCTGGTACGTTTGCAGGACAGTTGTCCTGAGTTCAAGGACAAAGTGGCCTCGCAGCTTGCAACACTGGAATCGATATCGAACTCATCCATGAGGTTGCTATCACATGCAACTGAAGGGGTGGCTAGAGCAGTGGGTTCAGGCATTGAGGCATCATGCCTGGATGCGCATTTATGAGCTCGTGGACCCCTTCAAGTCTTACTTTCTGAATGCTCCCATCGAAGCTTCATCCCTTTTTGGCTCCAACGTGAAGGACATGCCAGCCAGGTGCGAACAAGACGGAAAGACACAGTCTGCCATAGGCCTACGATTTTCCAACCCTCAATGTACCTTCTCCAGGAATCAGAGGAGTGGAAAGATGTGGCATAAGAAATCTCAGGGTCCCTTCCGTGCAGCACGTGGGGTAAAAATTCCGGAATACTCCCCTATACAGGTAGAGGGGGTCCTCATAATCAGGGCTCCAGGGTTTCCTTTTCTGGACAGCCTTGGCATTCCTGAGGAGCAGCCCGATTACTTACCTCTGGAAGCAGTCGGAGGTCACTTCTCTCTGCACCAAGCTGCCTGGCAATCCATCACCACCGATTGTTGGGTGCAGAGCATTATCATCAGAGGTTACACCATTCCGCATTCTTGTCATTTAAATTTCCCAAGAAAATTTCCCGATGTTCCACCTAGTCAAAGGGAAGAAGCAGCTTCAGAGATTATAAAGCTGACTCAGTCATCCAACCCGTCCCATCAGACCAGCACGGATCCGGATTTTACTTGAGATTCTTTTTGTTGCCAAAAAAGACAGTAGACTGGAGACCCATTTTGGATATCGGCAGTCAGTTACCCAAACTAAATTCCAGATGGTTACAGTTCAGTCCATTCTCCCCTTTTTAACAGAAGGTGATTGGATGTGCTCTATAGATCTCCAGGATGCATATTGCCACATTAAGATGGACAAACGCTCCAGGAGTCTGCTTTGCTTCCGGCTAGGAGCCAGTCATCATCAATTCCGTGCCCTGACGTTCGGTCTTTCTACAGCCCCCAGAGTGTTCATGAAATGCCTGGCAGTGGTAACAGCTCACTTGAGACTAAAAGGATTCTGGGTTTTTTCATATCTGGATGACTGGCTCCTTACTGCCCCCACTGAGCATCTTCTGGTAACAGCAATACATTATACTCTCTCTCTAGCAAAATTGCTTTGAATAACGATACATTGGAAGAAATCAAAGCTTGTTCCCTACACAACAAATAGAGTTCGTTGGAGCAGTGTTCAGTACTTAGTCCTGTCTGGTATCACTCCCAATTCACAGACTACATCGATTGAGGCTTCAACTCGAGGTGATACTCTCTCAAACAGTTTCTGCAAGGGAAGTTCTTTGGGCCCTAGGTTCTATGGCAGCATCCATCCCAGTGGTGCCTTTAGCAAAGCTACACATGTGGATTCTGCAATGGCTCCTTCTGTAACAATGGTTCCCAAACCATCCCCCCCGTCAGTTACTAGATTTGAATAACCAACTCCTGCAAACAGGATCTGCTTTGGTGGATGAGGCCAGACGAATGTTGGAGTCAGCCATTTCAGTCTCCTCAGCCCACAGCCATTTTGACTACTGATGCTTCCCTGATCGGGTCGGGGGGGGGGGGCATTTCCAGGGAAAGACTGTCCAAAGCACATGATCCACCTCAGAGGTCTACCTGCATATCAGTGTTCTGGAACTTAGAGCTGTGCTGTTAGCATTGCAGGCCTTCCATTTGACTCTTCCTTCCGGGACAACTGCAATTCAATCAGACAATATGTCAGTGGTCTGGTATATCAACAAGTAAGGAGGAACCAAGTCCTATCCCCTATGTTGAGAAGCCATGAGAATTTGGCAGTGGGCGATGGCTTCCATCCGCTTCCTAATAGCAACGCATATCCCGAGGAGCTCCAATGTAATTGCGGACAAGCTGAGCAGATGTATCCTCATGCCTCACGAGTGGTTTCTTCAACCCCGAGGTGGCGTTTGCAATCTTCAGCTACTGGGGCCAGCCCTGCTGCGATCTTTTCACCTCCCTTGCAAACACCAAACATAGTCACTATTTCGCCCTACTTCCTCTGGATGGGGAGTCATCGAGGGATGCTCTGATCCACGATTGGCCCATGGGACTTCTTTATGCTTATCCTCCCATTCCTCTGATGCCACAATTTCTAAAGAGTGCTCTTCGGTTGGGATGCAAGGTGATCCTCATAGCCTCATTCTGGCCTCGACATGTTTGGTTCCCCTTCCTTCGGCTTTACCTAGGATACTGCCGTGGATTCTGGACCCTCTACCAGATCTGATTACTCACCCCCAAGGGTTGATTCTCCCAAGTCTGTCCAGTCTGAAGTTGACAGCTTGGTTTCTCCACTTTCACTAGTAGCCAGGCAACCTAATCTCTCCTCGCCTGTTCGAGACATCATTCTGACCTCTCATAAACCATCCACCAGAAGATTATACCAGGATAAATGGAAAATATTATCCATCTGGTCCAAGGATATGCTAGACCCGTATTCGGCTCCAGTTACTGCAGTGCTTCATTACTTGGCTAGGTTTTTTGATAATAGAGCCTCTGCCTTTACCATCTGAGTACATCTAGCGACAATTTCGAATTTCCACAATGGTATAGATGGCACCCCTCATCTCTCTCTGCATTTGTAAGGCTTTCCTCAAGAGGACTTCTCATATCAGGCCTCCTGTCAGATAGCCCGTAGAACCATGGAACCTCACTCTAGTCCTTCAGTCTTTAACTTCGAAACCTTTTGAACCTGCTGCGAAGTGTGACCTAAAGTTTGTCTTGGAAATCCTTGTTCTTGGTAGCCATCACATCTGTCAGAAGAATCTCTGAGCTGCAGGCATTGTGTATCAAGAGGCCCTATTTGTTCTTTCATAAAGACAGAGTATCACTTCGGATGAATCCATCCTTTCTACCCAAAGTTTTCTGAATCCTCCATAAATCAGACTATTGATTTAAGTGTTCTTTTCGAATTTTGCTGATAGAGGAGAGTACTGCCTTCACTCTTTAGACGTACATAGACAATTGAGATTTTATCTAGACAGGACCAAACCTATACGTAAATCTGAACAGCTTTTCATCTCCTGTTCTGGGCCCAGAATGGGAGAAGCTGTTTCCAAGGTTACTTTATCAAAATGATTAAGGGACTGCATGCATTTCATCTATTCCCTCAGAATTTGAACTTACACCAAAAGTTAAAGCTCACTCCACTAGATCTATGGCAACATCTGTAACATTTAATTCCAAGGCTTCCATGGATGACATCTGCGCAGCAGCTACTTGGGCTAAGCCTTATACCTTTATCAGTCATTACAAATTGCACCTGGTCCTCCTGAGGGAGAGCTGCCTTCGGCTCAGTGGTACTCGAGAATGTTCTTCCATAAGGGCCACCCATGTACCTCAAGGTAGCTTGGGATCAGTGATGAATGGAAAGAAAATTAACACCACCAGATAAAGAAGTTATCTTACCATAACGTGCCAACTGTGTTATTCATCTGCTTTCATTCATCACTTCCCACCCTCCTTCCCCCTCCAAAAGTTCCTGGGGGATACTTTTGGCCTAAGTGGTGCCCTAGGGTAATTGCACAGAAGTGTCCTCGGCTTTACTTCCTTTTCTCTAGCAAACTCGATCTGAGGTAATAGGGAGAAGGGCATTCTGGGTACAGACTTGGCTTGAGAATTATTTGGCTGGCACGAGCTTGGTTAAAAGGCAGGCTCTGTTCCGAGGGCTTGGAACCAAACCCATCAGTGATGAATGAAAGAAGAACAAAACAGATGGAACATTATGGTAAGACATAACTTCTTTTTGTCAATTTGAACATTAAGCCATGGGTATAACTCTCCTTGGTGGGTTTTGATCATGCTAGACTTTAACATCTTAAAGTAATAAGAATTCTAATTCGCATCCTCAGAACTCCTAAAGATGTTCATTGTGCATACAGCTGCAGTCATAACAGATGGGTTCTCCTGCCGTCAGGTGGGTCCTTGGTCGGCCGAATTCCAAAGTCTAGGTCCGGCATCGGTTGTCGTCGCTTCTTCCCTGACGTCAGTGCGACAGGGGTATAAAGGAACCAGCCGACGCCATTTTCTTCCGTCTTTCTTGCCACGTGGTGCCCGAAGCAGAAGCAGTTTGCAAATGCCAGTCGGCCAGCTCCTGAGATTACGAAAATTTGGAAACCGAAGTCTTCTTGAAAGCTAAGTACCCCGTTGGGGAAACTTTCTTGCCTCAGACCGATGTCAGACAAAGTTAATAATTATATTTCTTGTGGGAAGCAAATACCGCATAAGGATTTCCATTCCCTGTGTATACCTTGTTTAGGCCCAGACTACGACGTCTCGGTCTGTCGCTTTTGTGCTACATTCAGCAAACGCACCATTAAGCGTCGGGCAGAGTTCGCCCAGCATTATTTTGGGAAAGCATTTAACTATATTATGTTGTCGGATACTCCGACTCCAGTTTTGTCTAAAAAACGCAAAGATAAGGACCGACACACGAGGTCCGCGGCCTCGACTGACACCACGCCAAAGCCGACTATACGTGGTCCGGTTCTCAGCGAGGCACCTACGCAGCCCCTGACTACCGACGACACTTCTTTGGCGGTGCCTCCTGTGCCCGAGGTCGCAGGCTCCTCGGCCCACACCCCGACTACAGATACCGAAGCCACTCTTGGCGTTGAAACTCAGAATGTGGACAGGTCCACCTCCACTCAAGGTGTCTTCAGACCTTCCTCTTCTTTCTCCATCAAGGCTTTCACTAAGTCTAAAGCAACCATGCACTCTGAGACAAGCTACACAGGGCCCATCTCCAGGCCCCATGTCTAAGAAACAGATGCTTAAAATGGCTGAGTATTTAATTACTCTTATCAGAGGTTCTCAGCCCCCACCGGACAAAAGGCCCAGAGTGGAGGAAGATTCCCCCTCCTCTGATCAGGGCTCCATTATTTCAGTGCACTCTGATGATCAGGAACATTCTTACTCCCCTTTTGAAGACTCTGATGCGGAGGAGTCCATCCCTTCTGTATCCCCCCCTGAGGATTACTCATTTGGGGAAACTTTGCATATCTTAAGGGAACACTTCCACTGGGAAGGCCAGGATTTTTCAGATTCCAAGAAAAGGCTTAGGGAATTTCTCTTGCTACCTCAGCACAGGCCTCTGGCTATACCTCCTGTCTTGGACATCCTAGATGATGTTTACTCGGAGGCCTGCCTTAACCCGGACTCTCTACCTCCAGCTCCAGTTAAGCCTGACCGGTACTACAGGGTTCCTGACTCACACCAATTTCTATACAAAAGCCATGCTGCTGACCCAGAAACCATCTCTCAGGGCCCAAGGGAGTTGAGGCCTCCACTGCTAAAAATCCATTACCTTCCGAGAGAGATTCCAGATCCTTAAAAAGGTGGGGGGAAAAAGGTATATACCTCGGCTACCTTAACCATGAGGGCCTTAAACTGTCAGTTCCATATGCTAAAATACCAACAGTTTTTGTTATCACAATTGAAAAGTAAAATGTCACAACCTGAACAACCAGACTTGAAGGAGTTGCAGGATTTGATGCATAGTGAAGAACAAGTGGGTAAGCATACCTTACAATGTGGTTTTGATGCTCTAGATGTCTCATGTAGAGCTGCTGTTACAGGATCAGTCATACATAGGCATGCCTGGCTCAAAGAACAAGCCTTGTCTGATCATGTCAAAGCTAAATTACTAGAGGCCTCTTTTCAAAAGGATGTACTATTTGGTGCTAATGCTGAGGAGGTATTAAGGAAAATTGAGGAAAAGGCTAAATCAGTGCAAACTGTGAAAGATTTTCTACAGGTACAACCCCCATGTTTTAGCAGAAATTGGCCTTCCGAAAACTGGTCCTTTTCTGCCACAGACAGACCCCAAAGAGGCAGATAAAGTCACCCGAGGGGCAGAGGACAATCCCAAGGATCGTTTAGAGGCAGACAATGGCAAGCTCCTACACAAAGAGGTGGTGAGGATAACTCGCAATCTTTCAGAAAGCAAACCCAATGACTTTCCCCTTTGCATGCCAAGCAAGTCTCAAATGGCAGCCCCCTTAGGAGGAAAGCTGGCATTATTTTCAAAAAATTGGCATATTGTCACAAAGGACAAATGGATCCTGGACATTATAAACAGAGGCTACAAATTCCATTTTCACACCCTTCCAAAAATGAGAGGCATGCCAAACCTGCCACACAATCAAAGGGCAGAGGCACAAAGGCAACTTACAGATCTCATAAACATGAAAGCTATTCAAGAGGTACCTACGCACGAGCAAGGTCAAGGTTTTTATTCCAGGCTATTTCTGGTACCAAGGAAGGGAAAAGATTGGAGACCTATTTTGGACCTATCCATCCTAAACACATTTCTGCTTGTACCAAAATTCAAGATGCTCACTCTACAGTAACTTCTTCCCATGCTGGGCAAGGAGTCTTGGCTGGTAATATTGGACCTCAAGGAGGCATACAAATTGCAGAAGGTACCTCAGATTTCTTGCAGGTTCAACCCATTATCAATTCTCTGCATTGCCCTTTGGCTTATCTACTGCGCCCAGAGTATTCACGAAATGCCTGGCATCAGTAATTGCCTACTGCAGACTTCAAGGGATACAAATATACCCCTATTTGGACGACTGCCTGATCCAAGCGGACAGCAAGCACATTCTTCTGAAACATCTGGCTTGTGTAATAATGTTGTTGAACTCTCTGGGATACACAGTCAACAAAAAGAAATCGAGGCTAATACCCTCTCGGAAGATAATTTTCCTGGGTGCCAATTTGGACACAAACACCCAGATGGCCTACCTCACGCCAGAGAAGCAGGGGCAACTAATTCAATACTTCAGAGCACTAGCAAATTGCACCAGGCTGACTGCAAGGAAAATCCTGCAGGCTCTGGGATTCATGGCATCTTGCATCTTACTAATTCCATGTGCAAAGCTGCATATAAGGAAACTTCAATGGTACCTGAAAAACCTATGGTCTCAGCACAGCCACAGCTTGGAAACAATAATACCACTAATTCCATGTCTTCAAAAGGAATTTCTGTGGTGGGCTCAAGCATGCCAAACAAACACAGGTCTCCCATTCTGCAAGCCTCAAGCAAGTCAAACCATCACAACAGACGCCTCGGATTACACCTGGGGGGCGCACATGTCAGATCGGTGCATTCAGGGCAGATGGTCCCAAAAGGAAAAGCACCTACACATCAAAAGGAAATGCTAGCAGTAATAAATGCTATTATAGCTTTCAAAGACCTGCTGCATCCATGCCAGCTATTGTTAAGGACAGACAACACCACAGTAATGTGGTACATAAACAAACAGGGAGGAACCCACTCATACCCCCTGTGCAGGCTAGCCATGTCTCTTTGGAACATGGCTCTAGAATTGCAAATCGAGCTTCAAGCACAGTTCCTGCCAGGCAAGGAAAACATGCTGGCAGACCACCTAAGCAGAAATATGACAGATCCACACGAATGGAAGTTGCATCCTCAAGTTTTTTCAAAGATAATTCAAGCATGGGGAAGGCCAGACATAGATCTCTTTGCCTCCCACAGAAATCACCAATTGGCAAAATTCTGCTCAAGGACCTTTCATCCACAGACCTGTAAAGTGGACGCACTCTCTTTCAGTTGGACAACAATGACAGTTTATGCCTTTCCACCTCTTCCTCTGCTGCCCAAAGTTCTATTAAACCAGAGCAGACAGACCAAAGATGATTCTCATCGCTCCAGACTGGCCAAGACAACACTGGTACCCACTCCTGAGGAGCCTAACGCATTCCCCACCATGGATCCTACCTCTAATGCCTCTTCTACTGACTCAGCACAACTTCAAAACTCTTCACAGTCAGCTGAAAACATTCAATCTAGCCGCATGGAAGATTCCTTAAAATCACAACAGACCTTACTCTCCAAGGAGGTACAGGATGTCATTTTGGAGGCCAGAAGACCTTCTACTAGAAAAGCCTACTCCGCCAAATGGAAACGGTTTTGTGCTTGGAATGAGAAAAAGGACCAGAACCCTGGAATACTGAATTTACCTCAAATATTACAGTACCTAGCTGAGATGCTAAGCAGTGGACTTTCATTCTCTTCCATCAAAATCCATGCCTCCGCCATTTCTGCAGAATACAACACCGATCCTCCTTTATTCTCTCACCCCCTCTTAAGGCAGTTCCTCAGAGGGGCTAAGAATATAAAACCCCCAAGGAAGCAACCAGTACCTGCTTGGGATCTCAATTTCATTGTAGAGAAACTGACTTTGCCTCCTTTTGAGCCAGCTGCCTCAACAGAACTGCAATATTTGTCCTGGAAAACAGCCTTCCTGTTGGCTGTCACCTCAGCTCGCAGGGTTTCAGAATTACAAGCCCTCATGGCTGTGCAGCCTTTCATCATTTTCCATCAGGACAGAGTTTCCTTACGAACCAATCCTTCCTTTATGCCAAAGGTAGTATCCAGGGTAGCCTTGAATCAGGCTGTCGACTTGCCTACCTTTTACCCCATTCCTCAAAACAAAGGGGAGAGACTACTACATTCCTTGGACATTCACAGACAACTACATTATTATTTGGACAGAACAAAGCCTTTCAGAAAATCAGAGCAACTCTTTGTGTCCTATGCTACAGGGGCTCAAGGGAAGCCTATTTCCAAACAGTCAATCTCAAAATGGATAGCCCACTGTATACGCTTTTGTTACTCTCTTCATGGTAAAACTGTACCTGCAGGCATCAGGTCTCACTCCACAAGGGCCACAGCTACCTCTGCAGCTTTCCTCAGGGGGATTCCTACCAAAGATATTTTGGAAGCTGCCACTTGGAGTTCTGTGCATACTTTCTCCAAGCACCATCACCTGCCTTTATACTCCAAATCTAGAGCAGGTTTTGCCACTGCAGTTTTGCAGGGTATCTTGGCTCCTCCCAGTTCCACCTAGTGCCTACCACCCCTTTCTTAGCTTTGGTATTCTACCCATCTGTTATGACTGCAGCTGTATGCACGATGAACATAGTACAGTTTTGTACCTACCATAAATGTAGATGTTCGAGTGCTAATACAGCTGCAGTCCAGGTTTCCCTCCCTCCTTCCCCTCTGGAACAGGCCTAATGGCTAACACCTCCTCATACAACCTGATTGGGGTATTCTTTTATGGTGTATTTGCTTGCAACTACTCTTTTTTGATTATACTGCATTGCATATTACATAAATTTATGTATTGCTTTCCTTCTGGGGGCACCTGACATCTGGGGCAAGAAAAACTGAAGAAAATGGCGTCGGCTGGTTCTTTTATACCCCCTGTCGCACTGACCACAGGGAAGAAGCGACGACAACTGACGTCGGACCTAGACTTTGGAATTCGGCCGACCGAGGACCCGCCTGACAGCAGGAAAACCCATCTGTTATGACTGCAGCTGTATTAGCACTCGAACATCTACATTTATGGTAGGTACAAAACTGTACTTTCTTCTTCCCTTTCTTGACTTTCCTTTAACTTTAAGGAGTTGCCGTTTAAGTTAGCGGCTCTCCTTAGGTGGGGAGTTCGCAGTTCATCTTGGAGACCCCCCCCCCCCTGTTTTTCCCTGTCTGTTATTGCCTAGTTTTTTTCTCTTTGTCTAGCTTACATAGTGCTATTAATAGTGTTATTGCATAGTTTTCTTTGTAGTAGTTTATAGCCTTAGACATACTGCTGTTTTTTTCTCTGTTATGTCCAAGGATACTGCCAAGGATTCGAAACCTTTGGGTTTCAAAAAGTGTGACTTGTGTTGCCAAAAGATGTCCCTTATGGACGGGTACATGAGTTGCGTATATTATTTAGGACCTGTTCACCTGCAGGACTTGTGGTCTGTCTGCCATGCTTTTAGTTCACGAGTCCTGCAGGAGAGAAGAAACAAGTTAATCTTGAGAGGTTTATTGAAGAGACCCTTTGAAGCTGCCATGGAGGGGAATCTGCCAGCTAAAAATCGGACAAAGTCGAGCCTTCATCCTCTTCAGCTGCGAGTTTGGACCCGTCTAAGGACAAGGGCAAACCACAAGGTAAGTTGGACCCAACTTTTGGTTCCGGCAAGACATCTTCACCTACGGCTCCATCCGTGTTGTCCGAGCCAGTAAGGTCCCATAAACGTTCCAGGTCTCCTGTCTTGGAACCAGTGCGGTCTGCTCCACAGTTTCCATTATTGCAATCTGGCGGGCAGTCATCAGTCTTCTCATTCCTCTGTCATCCAGGAGCCTCTCTGATGTCGATGTGGAGAGGGTGGTAAAGAGGCTTCTTGGGACAACAGCATTAGCAAAAATACTTTTGGGCCCATCCCAGATGGAAATGGTGCTGATGGCCCAAACACCTGTCTCGATTCCTCCGAGTTCGGAGCCAGAGTGTATGGAAGTCGTAGTGGTGGAACAGTCTGTTCCAGTAACGTCCTCTTGTCTTTCAGTTCCGAATACCGCTCCGATCTCCTTGATATAACCCCTTCTGTCTAGGTATCTGGGAGCAGACGCTCCCTTGTCGATTCGGGGGGGTGGGCGGCATCAGACCCTTGTCCAACCCTACTCTCCCTCTCTAAGCTTCAGCGCAGGCCAGCTCAGCTCCTACATCGGCCTCAGAGCTGTCGCCCTCTGTTTGGAGGAAGTCTCCTGCTTCTTCAGAGCCGGAGAGTCTTTCGGGTTGGGACTGTGATCCCTTCGAGGTGATGAGCGTGCTGTCTGCTGAGAGAGCTCTACCCTCAGCTCCATTAGCTCCTTTGACTTCGGTGCCGGTGTCCGCCTCCAGACCTCCCCTCCACCCCAAGCGTTGTTAACCCATGCTCCAGTATGCCCCATTGGGTGATCCCACCTTGCCCGAAACCTCCAATTAGTATCCCTCTGAGGAGATCCCTCGGAAGAGGACTTGCAAGAGGAAGCATGTTGACTCCCTTGAGTCCTTGACATCAGACACAGACTTTGATGACTAATAAAGGTCCCCATGGTCCCCCTCTGAAGACGTCTCCTTTTCAGACATCTTAGAAATCTTTAGAGAGGTGACCAAGTCCCTTGCCCCTTCTGAAGACGAGTCAGTGTACCTGGATACATTCAGATGTTCATCGTGTTACACTGCTGCAGTCATTACACTTGGGTTATCCTGCTGTCAGGCGGTCCTGCAGTCGGCCAGAGTTCCAAAGTCTTGGTCCGGCGTCGGTTGCTGTCGCCTCCTCCCTGACGTCAGTGCAACAGGGGGTATATAAGATGCAGCCGACGCCATTTTCTTCAGTCTTTTTTGCCACTCTGTGCCTGAAGCAGAAGCAGTTCGCAAGTGCCGGTCGGCCGACTCCTGCAATTTTCATTCCAAATCCAGAACCAAAATCTTCTAAAAAAGCTAAGTACCCCATTGGGGAAACTTTTTCTTGCCTCAGGCCGATGTCAGTAAAAGTTAATAACTGTATTTCTTGTGGGAAGCAAATACTTCATAAGGATTTCCACTCCTATTGTATTCCATGCCTAGGCCGTGACCACAACGTCAGTGGTTGTTGGTTTTGTGCTAGATTTTGCCCAACATTATTTTGGCAGAAAATGCAATTACACCATGCTGTCGGAAATTCCGACGACCGCAATGCATAAATAGGACAAGGACAGGCATCCGAATCCCAAAACTGAAGACGAGGCCTCTTCTAGGCCAGTCGCCGGTTCTCAACGAGGCGCCTACACAGCCCCTGACAACCGCTTCCACAGAACCACAGACCGCCTCCAACTCCCACGTGGAGCTGGCTGGGCCTTCGGACGCACTAGGATTTCAGCTTTCCGATCCTAACCCTACAGAGGGAACCGAAGTAGCTGAGCAATCCACAGCTACAGAGGGTGTTTTCAGACCTACCCAGTTAACCATTAAACCCTCTGCTAAGTCTAAGACCCCCTTAAAAGCAAAGAAACGGACACAACTCTCTCCAGGACAGGCTTCCATGCCTAAGAAACAAATGCTAAAAATGGTCGAGGACCTAATCGCCCTGATCAAAGGGTCCCATCCCCCTCCTGATAAAAGGCCCAGACAGGATGCAGACTATGTATCTTCTGACCAGGTGTCCATTTCCTCAGACTCTTCTTCGGACCTAGGATATTCTTTACCCCCTTATGAGGATTCTGATGCTGTGGAATCAATTCAGTCAGCCTCTCCACCTGAGGATTACTCCTTTGGGGAGACCTTACATACCATGAGGGAACATTTCCATTGGGAAGGCCAGGATTACTCAGAATCCAAGAAAAGGCTCGGAGACTTCCTTTTATTGCCTCAACACAGACCCCTTGCTATCCCGCCAGTTTTAGATATTGTGGATGATGTGCACACTGAATCCAGTTTAAACCCTGACTCCTTGTCCCCAGCCCCAGTTAAACCGGATAGATATTAGAGTCCCTGACTCTCACAAATTTCTGTTCAAAAGCCCTGTTGCTGACCCTGAAACTATTTCTCAGGGACCCAAAGGGATTAAGACCTCATCAGCAAAAAACCCAGTTCCCTCTGACAGAGATTCCAGAGCATTAGACAGATGGGGAAAGAAGGTATATACGTCTGCAACTTTAGCAATGAGAGCCTTGAATTGCCAGTTTCACATGCTAAAATATCAGCAATTTTTGATGTCTCAGTTGAAACAAAAGATGCTTCTAGATTCAGATCCTCCTAACCTTAAAGAAATGCAGGATTTATTGCATGCAACTGAACAAGTGGGAAAACATACTTTGCAATGTGGGTTTGATTCCTTAGAGGCCTCCTGTAGAGCAGCAGTTACAGGCTCTGTCATTAGAAGGCATGCTTGGTTAAAAGAACATGCGTTACCAGATCATGTTAAGGTCAAATTATTGGATGCACCTTTGCAGCGGGATGTGCTGTTTGGAGTTAAGGCAGAGGAGGTATTAAAGACGATGGAGGATAAGGCAAAATCTCTGCAAATGGTGAAAGATTTCTTACGGGTTCAGCCTCCTCGTTTCAGCAGAAATTGGCCAACAAAGAATTGGTCCTTTCCAGTCACAGATGGACCTCAAAGGGGCAGATACAGACATCCAAGAGGTAGAGGTCAGACACAAGGCCCTTAAAGGCCTCGACAATGGGGTACACCAGGCCAGAAAGTAGGGGAAGACAGGCCTCATCCTTATAAAAAGCAGCCTCAATGACTTTCCACTGCAGTTGCCAAACAGCTCTCTTGGCAGCCCCCTTAGGAGGAAAACTGGCACTTTTCTATCACAACTGGCATTGCATCACCAAAGACAAATGGGTTCTCAACATTGTATCTCAAGGTTACAGGTTCCACTTTCACACTCTGCCAAGGCTAAAAGGAATGCCAAACCTGCCACCAAATCAATGGGCAGAGGCTCAAAAACAAATTACAGTACTCATGGACATGAGAGCTATTCAAAAGGTACCACCACAGGAACAAGGACAAGGATTTTACTCAAGACTCTTTCTGGTTCCCAGAAAGGACAAAGCCTGGAGACCCATTCTGGACCTTTCTTCACTAAACACTTACCTGGATGTTCCGAAATTCAAGATGTTGACACTACAGCAGCTTCTTCCCTTGCTGGGCAAGAAAGCTTGGCTCGTGACTTTGGACCTCAAAGAGGCATACCTGCATGTCCCTATCAGACGAAACTGCAGAAGATACCTCAGATTTCTAGCTGGTTCAATGCACTGTCAATTCTATGCACTGCCCTTTGGCTTATTTACTGCACCCAGGGTCTTCACAAAGTGCCTGGCACCAGTAATTGCACTTTGCAGGCAAAAAGGAATTCAAATTTATCCATACCTGGACGACTGCCTGATTTTAAGCAGAGAGCAAGGACATTCTACTGAAGCATCTGGCGTACGTAAAAAGTTAAGTTGCCTGGGGTACACAGTAAATGAAAAGAAATCAAAACTAGTGCCCTCACAACAGATAATATTCCTGGGTGCCAGCTTGAACACAACGGCCCAGATGGCTTATCTCACGCCAGACAAGCAAGGACAACTGACTCATTTTCATTTAATGGCAACAAAGACCCAACTCCCTGCAAGAAAAATTCTGCAAGCCTTAGGCTACATGGCATCTTGCATACTACTAATTCCATAGGTCAGACTGCATATGAGGAAACTACAATGGTACCTAAAGAGCGTATGGTCTCAACACTGTCAAAGTTTGGAAACAGTTATGCCACTAATTCCTTGCCTATAACAGGAATTTCAGTGGTGAGCACAAGCTTGTCACCTCAACAAGGGACAGCCTTTCACTCAACCCAAAGCCAGGCAGACACTGACAACCGATGCATCAGATTACGCCTGGGGAGCACACATGGCAGGAAAATGTATCCAGGGCGAGTGGCCCACAGAGCAAAGACATCTCCACATCAATCAAAAAGAGATGCTAGCTGTACAAAATGCTATTATAGCTTTCAAGGACCTGCTGCATCCAGGACGATTACTACTAAAGACAGACAACACCACAGTTATGTGCTACATAAACATGCAAGGGGGCGCACACTCCTACCCCCTCTGCAGACAAGCCATGACCTTGTGGAACACAGCTCTAAACTACCAAGTTCATCTGCAAGCACAATTCCTGCCAGGAGAGAAAAACACACTGGCAGACGACCTAAGCAGAAACATTATGGACCCACACGAATGGGAACTGAACCCACAAATTTTCAGAATGATCACACAAAAATGGTGGAGCCCGGACATAGATCTGTTTGCTTCCCCAAAGAACTGCCTGTTACAGAAATTCTGCACAAGGAGCTACCATCCACAAGCATGGAAAGTGGATGCCCTCTCATTCAGCTGGAAAAACCTACAAGTATACGCTTTCCCTCCTTTACCTCTCCTTCCAAAGGTACTCATAAAAGCCAGGCAGAAAGAGCTAGAAATGATCCTGATTGCACCAGACTGGCCACGCCAGCACTGGTACCCAATCTTAAAGAACTTAGCACAAGAACCACCCTGGATTTTGCCTCAAATCCTACAGTTGCTGACACAGCACAACAATCAGATACTTCACAACCAGCTAAAGACCTTAAATCTAGCTGCATGTAAAATCCATTAGTCAAGCAAGCAATGTCTCTCTCCAAAGCTGTTATGGATGTCATTCTGGAGGCCAGAAGGCCTAGCACCAGGAAAGCATACTCTGATAAATGGAAGAGATTCTGTTCCTGGAACCAAGCGCACAGCTTTGACCCTCTTGTCCCAAACATTCCTCAGATACTTCAATACTTAACTGAGATGCTGGACAAGAGCCTCTCTTTTTCATTCATCAAGATCCACGCCTCAGCTATTTCTGCTCCTTACAACACGGATCCACCAATTTTTTCTAATCCTTTGCTCAAACAGTACCTCAGAGGGGCTAAAAACATAAGACTGCCCCGTAGAGCACCTACACCAATTTGGGACCTAAACTTTGTTTTGGAAAAATTAACTTTACCTCCTTTTGAGCCAGCTAACACAGCAAAATTAAATTACATCTCTTGGAAAACTGCTCTGCTACTGGCAATAACATCAGCACGAAGAGTTTCAGAATTACAGGCACTAATGGCAGTGGAACCATTCCTCATCTTCCACCAGGACAGGGTGTCTTTAAGAACTAACCTTACGTTTATGCCAAAGGTGGTATCAAGTGTGGCTCTAAACCAAACTATTCACTTGCCAACTTTTTATCCAAAACCACAGAACAAAGGGGAGAGACTACTACATTCTTTGGACATTCAAAGTCAGTTACGCTTCTACTTGGACAGAACCAAAGCTTTCAGAAAATCTGAGCAATTATTGGTAGCATACGCTGCAGGAGCACAGGGAAGAGCCATTTCAAAGCAGACTATTTCAAAATGGATAGGACACTGTATACGTTTCTGCTATACCCACAATGGGTAACCTGTACCTAGCAGCATTAGATCTCACTCCACCAGGGCAACAGCCACTTCAACTGCCTACCTCAGAGGAGTACCTACCAACGATATTTTGGAAGCAGCAACATGGAGTTCTGTGCATACAGTCACCAAACATTAACATTTGCCTTTATACTCCAAATCCAGAGCTGGCTTCGCCACTGCTGTACTGCAGGGCCTTATAGCCACTCCTAATGCCTTATAGATCCAGCCTCCCTACCTCAGCTTTGGGATTCCACCCAAGTGTAATGACTGCAGCAGTGTAACACGATGATCATAGTACAATTTTGTACCTACCATAAATGTAGATGTTCTAGTGTAAACACTGCTGCAGTCCAGGTTACCCTTCCTCCCTCCTTCCCCTCTTACTTTCTGTTACTTACCTAGGTCTTCTACCCTTTATTACCTATGGGGAGTATTTGCTGGTAACTAAAAATGGTTGTTTGCTTTTCTTTTGTATATTTTACTAGCAATTTGAATTGCCTACCTATTTGGGGGCACCTGACATCTGGGGTAAGAAAAACTGAAGAAAATGGCATCGGCTGCATCTTGTATACCCGTCGCACTGACGTCAGGGAGTAGGCGACAGCAACTGATGCCGGACCGAGACTTGGGAACTCTGGCCGACTGCGGGACTGCCTGACGGCAGGATAACCCAAGTGTAATGACTGCAGCAGTGTTTACACTCTAACATCTACATTTATGGTAGGTACAAAACTGTACTTTTCATCAGCTGGATGTCCATAGACAATTGCGTTTTTATTTGCACTGGACTAAAGACATCAGAAAATCAGATCAGTCATTAGTTTCCTTTTCTGAAACCTGGTTGGGCTTACCAGTTTCCAAAGTAACTCTCTCTAATTGGATTTCTAGCTGTATGGCTTATGTTTACAATTCTGAGGTTAGATCTTTACCCTTTAAAAATCAAGGCTTGTTCTACCAGATCTCAGTCTACCTCTGTAGCCTTTCAAGCCAGGGTCCCACTTAATGATGATTGTGCAGCAGCTACGTGGGCTACCCCCTCACACTTTTATTACTCATTACAAATTGGATTTAACTTCCAGGGGTAGATCATCTTTTGGATCCACGGTACTCTGGAGTATTTTTCCTTGAGCTGCCCAAGAATAAAGGGCTAGGGACGTTGTCCCATATTTTAAGAATGAAGATGAGATAGGACTACAGAACATAAAGAAGTTATGTACTCACCAGAACGTTCCATGTTTGTAGTCCATCTCACTCTTCATTCTTACAAACCCGTCCTCCTGCCCCCATCCTGGAAGTTCCTGGAGACAGAAAATGTTCATTATTTATGGAGACCTTTTAGTAGTGGCTTCTTTCTGCATGTTATTATTTCTTCTAGTTAGCAGCAAACAAGATCTGGGGATTGTACTGGTGCACCATGGGATACCTACCTAGCCATGAGCCAACCAGAAGTCTTCCATCTTGTAAATAGGCTGCGTCAGAGCCAGGGATCGGCTCCGATCCCATATGTTAGAATGAAGAGTGAAATGGACTACAAACATGGAACGTTATGGTGAGTACATAACTTTTTTTTCTCATTTCTGGTGTTTGGCCCTGTTGGTGATTCTTTAGGCTTTCTCCCCTATCCCATATAGCCGAGTTAGGCTTTCTTTAGTTATTTATAACTGAGCCGGTTAGGCTTAATTTCTTTTGCAGCTAAGTCAGGGTTTAAAAATTGAGTTTAGACTTTCTTGGCTTAGTCTTGAACATTAGAGTTTCTGGTTGAAATTGTTGTTTGGATATTTATATCTTACAGTGGAAGAACTGCAAGTTCTCTCACTGTCTAAAAAGCCTTAAATGCAACCAAAAATGCCCATCACAGATGGCCACATCCCCTGCATTTACTGTTTGAGAGAGGTACATCTCCAGGAAGTTTGTTCCATTTCCATGGATTCATTGCCAGGGCTTTGGCGGAGAGAAAAAGAAAGTTAGTTGAGCGTGGTCTTATCAAGTCTGCTTTTCAGTCAGACTTGGATACTGCTTCTCCAATAAAACCAAATCCATCTTTTTCTGCTTCTACTGTAAGTTTGGATCCGAAGGGCTCTTCGGTTCCGAAGATTTCAAAAAAGGTTCCTGTCTTGGTCACAGTCATTGGAGCCGTCTGTACAGGTAGTTGGTAGGAGCCGGTCCCCAGTCTTGGAACCATTATCTCTGACCTTAAGATTTCTGATTCTGGGCTCACCGGCACCATCTTTTGCTTCCTATTGAGTTTCCAGACTTTCAGATTCGGATGTGGATCATGTGGTACGGAGACTGTTGGAGAATCCAGCACTTGTTATAATTTTTTCGGCTTTGACTCTGGCAGCTTCGGAACCGATAATTATCTTGCATACTTTCTGCTCCTCCTCCGACTTGAGTCGAGACATCGGAGCCAGAGGGAGCCGTTCAGATGATATTGGAACAGTCTATTCCGACACCCACTTAGGACCTGTCTGCACCGACAACCCTGATGTCCTCTGCTCCGTCGGCGTACTCTGGGAGCCGACACTCTCCCGTCAGCTCTGGGGAGGGAGTCTAACCGATGTGTCAGTTCAGACTCTTCCCTTTGGGGCCTCGGCGTGGATGAGCTCTGCTCCCACCTCTGGCTCGGAGTCTGCATTTTTGTTGCGTGAGGAGTTATTGGTGTCTTCGGATCCAGGTGCTTCCTCATATCGGAGCCGTGGTGCCTTTGATGCCATGAGGAGGATTTTGTCCCCCCCCCCCCCCAGACAGTCACAGTCGCTGAGATGGCCACCTCCTCCCGTAAAGCGCCAGAATCTTCTCCGTCACTGCAGACCCACTTTAAGCGTAGGGACCCGGAGCCTCATGAAGCCCCATTAAGGGAACCCGGCTCTTCCAAGACCTTCCCAGAAGTTCCCACTGAACAGGGTCCTCGGAAGAGGTTATGTAAGAGGAGACATTTAGATTCTCCTCAGGAATCCATCACGTCTGACACCGATTTGGAGGAATCGGAAGGGTCCCCAAAGTCCCCCTCTGAGGAAATCTCCTTTGCGGATATCCTAGAGATCATTAAGCAGAGGGGAGACTGGTAGCCCATTAAACCTACTGAGGGCAAATAGGTGCTCCTGAAGGCTTTTGGGTCTTGACCCTCCACTTCTTGGGTTTCTCTGCCCTTTGAGTTGATGGACCTTTTCTCTCGAAGGGCGTGGGAGTCACCAGATGCTATAGAACTCATTCCTAGAAGATCCAACAAATTCTTCTCAGCTTCTCATGGTAAAACCTTTTTATCTAAACCAATTCCTGTTGATGTCATGGTGGTTGCGGCAGCCACTAAGAAAGAGATGTCTGATACCTCTACATCTGTCCATCCTCATAATCGGGAATCTAGGATTATAGACAGATATGGCAAGCTCATGTTCAATTCTACGACCTTTACTCTTCGGTCTTTGAAGCCTTGTGAAGTGGGTAAGATGGTTCAAAGAGATCTCCTCAAAGCGTTAGGAGATGCTCTCCAGGGTGCAGTAGCCGATACAGTGGCGGATAACTTGCTACCCTTAATTCTATCATTAACTCTTCCATGCGCCTTGTATCATACGCATCCGATGGGACGAATAGGGCAGGCGGGTACAGGAATAGCTCTTCGGAGACACTCTTGAATGCGCTTATGTTCTTTTGCGGAACCTTTCAAGTCGTCCTTTGTGAATGCCCCATTTGATGGTTCATCCCTTTTCAAACCAAAAGTCAGTGACCCTCACCAGATGTGAGCAAGATGGAAAGACTCTAATCTGCCTTAGGAATCCATTATTCCACCCCCTACTAGACCTTTTTCTAAAGGTCAACTGGGAGGGAAAATGTGGTTCTGCAAAGCCCAAGGAGCCTTTTCGGATTCACGAGGTGAAGCCTCCTCCCGGGGCAGAGGAGCGGGCAATGATGGACGATGTCCACTCAGCAGAGGGGGTCTGCAGAACCAGGGCGACTGGGATCAGTTTCTTGGGAAGCCCTAAATCACTGGCCTAAAGCAGATGCCATATGCTGACCGTCTAAAAAATACTCCAGCTATACTTTGTGGCATATTGTCTACTCGGTGGCGATCTCTGCTTAACATACAAGGCCATGTCAAACTCTGAGCTGTTGGACATGCTCCACTTAAAGAAATCCCAATTCCTTAGAGCCACACGCTCCAGGGATCTAAACCTTGTCATCACAATGAACAAAACCTGCTGGAGGGATAGGTTCCTGACCCAGAGACTCCTCATACTCTGGAATAGACTGCCCATACATGTCAAGCAGAGCGCCTTATTGGCCCTCTTCAAAAGGAACCTTGATGATTGGATGGGAGATAAGAAATTCACCCCTGGAATCATCTGAGTCACCCTGCTACACAGGAGCCCAGAGAAGTAAATATTGTGGAAAGAAATATCCAGGGAATTGTTATGGCTAGGCTTGCATAGGCCCTAGGGCCGATAGCCTAGTACCAACCTATGAACCCTACCAGCACTCCTGAAAGGAGGCCTGACTGTCCTGCTCTAGAGGCAGTTTGGGGACGTTTATCTTTGTACCTAGGCACCTGGCTCAAAATTACAAGAGACAGATGGGTACAAAATGTCATATCCAGAGGCTATTTCATCCTCTTTCATACCCACCCCAAACCAACAAAAGGAATCGAGGATGTTCCACCCAGTCTACGGGATGCAGCAACAGTAGATGTTCAAAAACTGTTAGAAAATAAGTCATCCAGCCAGTCCCGGCAGACCAGCAAGTTTCTGGAACTTGCTCAAGATTCTTTTTAGTGCCAAATAAAACTGGACTGGAGACCAATTTTGGACCTCAGCTCAGCAGACTCAACAAGTATGTAGAAAAGACAAAGTTCCGGATGGTCACGCTTCAGTCAATACTCCCATTCCTAGGGAATGACAATTGGATGTGCTCAATAGATCTTTAGGATGTGTACTACCATGTCAAAATGGCCAGGCCGTACAGAGATCACCTGCACTTCAGGCTGGGAGCCAGTCATTACCAGTTTTGTGCCCTGCCCTTCGGTCTCACTACAGCCCCTAGATTGTTCTCCAAATGTATGGCAGTGATCATGGCTCACTTGAGACATCAAGGAATCTGGGTGTTTCCATATTTGGATGACTGGCTCCTCTCCGTACCCACCAGGCATTAGCTTATTCAGGCGAGGGATATTACCTTAGATCTCTGCTATCAACTAAGCATCGCAATAAACTCAAAAGTCTGTTTTATTGCCGTCATAGCATACTGTATTTATAGGAGCAGACTTTGGCACAGTCAACATGTCCTTAAGACTTCCTCCAGAAATACTGCTTACTCTACGACATCAAATTTTAGATCTTTCAAAACACAAAGCAGCAGCATCGCAGATTCTCAGACTGCTGGGCACCATGGCAGCAGCTGTCATTGCGCAATACCTCTGGCGAGATCACACATGCGCATACTTCAGTGGCTGCTATTCACTCAATGGACTTTTCAGGATTTACCAATGAATCACTCAGTTCTGATAACCAACTCTTGCAAGAAGGATCTTCGCTGGTGGCTGATGTCCAAATCTGTGACCATGGGACATCCCTTTGTCCTTTCGGTTCCAGTTGCAACGGTGACCATGGATGCCTCCCTGATCGTGTGGGGGCATTTTCAGGGATGGACACCCCAAGGATCATGGTAGGCACACGAGGCTCAATTGCATATAAACGTCCTAGAGATGAGTGGTTCTCTAGTGTTGCAGTTCTTTCAAGAGACTCTTCCTCTGGGCACAATTGCAATTTAGTCAGACATGTCCATAGTCTTGTACATAAACAGGGTGGAACCAGATCTTACCCCCTATGTCGAGAGGCTCGAAGAGTATGGCACTGGGCAGAGTCCACCCAGCGCTTTCGGATAGCAATGCACATCATGGAAAAATCCAACATGTTAGCGGACAAGCTCAGCAGGGCAATTCCTTTCCCTCAAAAATGAAGTCGCGGAAATGATTTTCCGCAGATGGGACCAGCCTTGCTGCGACCTCTTTGCGACCCCTACAAACACCAAATGCAGCAACTACTTTGCCCTAATCTCTCAACAGGGATAGTCGCCGAGGGAAGTGCTCGTACACGATTGGTCCCCGGGACTCCTTTACACCTTCCCTCCCTTTCCCCTGATTCCCAAAGTTTTGCAGAAAGCCAGATGTCCTTCAAGGATGCATCTGCAGTCCTTACAAATGGGTTGTCCTGTCGTCAGGCAGCCCTTCGGTCGGCCGGATTCCAAAGTCTGGGTCTGGCCTTGGCTGGTGTCGCACTTCACCCGACGTCATCTCTGCTGGTCTTCGGGTATAAAGGCATCAGCCGACACCATTTTCCTCAGTCTTTCTTGCCGCGTGGCGCCCGAAGCAGAAGCTGTTCGCAAGTGCCGGTCGGTCAGATCCAGAGATTACTACTACCGAATACTACTTCAAGACTTCTAAAGCTAAGTACCCCGTTGGGGACTCTTTCTTGCCTCAGCCGATGTCAGAAAAAGTGAATAACTGTTTAACTTGTGGGAAACAAATACCTCATAAAGATTTCCACTCTTACTGCTTACCTTGTTTAGGCCCAGACCACGACGTAGCAGCTTGTTTAGCCTGTGCTTCCTTCAACCGATGAACGCTTAGGCGTCGGTCGGAGTTTGCTGAACAGTTTTTCGGCTCAGATTTTGCGTACATTATGCCGTCGGATCCTCCGACTACTCAAATTGTTAAGAAACGAAAAGAAAAGGACCGACACTTGCTGTCTGCGGTTTCGGCCGAAACCACGGTTAAGCAAACCGCGAGTGTCTCGGTTTCGGCCGAAACCGAGCAAACGGGTCAATCTTCAGCCGAATCCATGACTACTACCGAGGCCCCTTCTACCCTTGTTGAATCGGCCTCTGAAGTTTTGCCTACTAATGTGGTTTCTCTAGAATTATCAGACACCATTCCTTTGGATGTCTCTCCCCCAGCACGTGGTGCTGCTAGGCCTCCCGCAGCCATGTCTATAAAGGCCTTTGCCAGGGCTAAAGCAGCCAAAACTGCTAAGTCTGTGCCTGTTAAGGCCCCCTCTCACAGGCCCAGTTCCAGTTCCCAAATGCTTACTCTGGCAGAGGATCTCATCTCTTTAATAAGGGGATCCCAATCTCACCCAGACAGGGCCTCTCAACCTCCAGAAAAGAGACCTAGAGCAGAGCCCCCTGAACCAGTGTCAGATGACTCTTCTGAGGATACAGACAATACAGACCATCCAGAGGCTCCTTTTTCTACTTATGAAGATTCCGATGCTGAAGAATCTATTCCTTCTGCCTCTCCACCAGAGGAATTTTCCTTTGGGGAAACCTTACATGCCATGAGAGAGCAATTCCAATGGCAGGGACAAGATTTCTCAGATTCAAGAAAAAGGCTTAGGACCTTTTTACACTTACCGCAACATAGGCCCTTAGCTATACCTCCAGTTCTTCCTGTTGTGGATGATGCATTTAATGATGTTTGCACTGCTCCTGATACTTTACCTCCAGCCCCTGCTAAGCCCGATAGGTTTTACTGGGTACCAGACACTCATCACCACTTATACAAGGCTCCTCTTGCAGATCCTGAGACTATCTCCCAGGGGCCTAAGGCAGTAGCTTCGACCTCAGCGAAAAACCCTCTCCCTTCTGAAAGGGAATCCAGGTCCTTAGAGAGATGGGGTAAAAAAGTATACACCTCTGCTACTCTCTCAGCTAGAGCTTTGAACTGTCAGTTTCATATGATCCAATACCAAGAGTTTATGCTTGATCAGTTAACTAAGAAACTGTCCTCTGATGATTCCTTAGATAAGAAATATGTTCTAGAAATGGTGAATAACATTCAGCAGGTTAGTAACCATTCTTTAAAATGTGGCTATGATGCACTGGAGGCTTCATTTAGATCAGCCATGACTGGCACAGTTATAAGAAGGCATGCATGGTTGAAAGAACAGGTCTTGCCGGATCATGTTAAAGCAAAGCTATTAGATGCTCCTATGGATAAGGTCAGTCTATTTGGTTCTCCTGCCCAACAAGTAATGAAGAAAATGGAAGAGAAGGCAAAATCTGTACAAACAGTTAAAGATTTCTTACAGGTTCAGCCCCCAAGGTTTAGCAGGAACTGGCCTTCCAAAAATTGGTCCTTTCCAGACTCCTCTAAATCTCAGAGAGGCAGGAATAGACGTTCCAGAGGCAGAAATCAATCCAGAGGAGGTGCCTACAGGGGACGCCAGTGGCAAGGCAATAACCAACGAGGCACAGATACAACCATTACCACTGCAACAGGACAATTACAGTGACTTGCCTTTGACACCGCCTACCAGGGAACAAATAGCAGCACCCTTAGGCGGAAAGTTAGCCTTATTTTCAAAAAACTGGCACTATATCACAAGAGACAAGTGGATTTTGCAAACTATAGACCAAGGCTACAGGTTTCATTTCCACACCTTACCAGTAAAAAGAGGAATGCCAAACCTACCACCAAATCAAAAGACAGAAGCTCTAAAACAAATAGCTCAATTAACAAAGATGAGAGCTGTGGAAAGGGTACCACCATCAGAACAGGGCAAGGGATTTTACTCCAGACTCTTCCTAGTACCAAGAAAAGAGAAAAGTTGGAGACCTATTCTCGACTTGTCCGCTTTAAACACATTCATCATTGTTCCAAAATTCAAAATGCTGACCCTACAGCAACTTCTTCCCATGCTGGGCAAGGAGTATTGGCTGGTAACTCTAGATCTCAAGGAGGCATACCTGCACGTCCCCATACGACCAAATTGCAGAAGATACCTCAGATTTCTTGCAGGATCAGAGCATTATCAATTCTCAGCATTGCCCTGCTTATCTACTGCGCCCAGAGTGTTCACAAAATGCCTGGCATCAGTAATCGCTCATTGCAGGCTTCAGGGAATCCAAATTTATCCATACCTGGACGACTGCCTGATACAAGCAGACAACAAAAGCAAGCTGACACAAGACTTACAAAGAGTCATTTGCTTCCTACAAGCCCTGGGATACACAGTCAATTTAAAAAAGTCAAGACTGATACCATCCCAAACAAGAACATTCTTGGGTGCAGAATTGGACACAGTAAAACAGATGGCATTCCTAACTGCAGAAAAACAAGAACAACTTCCTCTTTACTTCTTGGCATTAACAAAGCAGAACAAACTAACAGCAAGGAAAGTACTGCAGGCCTTGGGCTTCATGGCATCCTGCATAATCCTGGTCCCCCATGCCAGACTGCATATGAGAAAGCTACAGTGGTACCTAAAGAATTTATGGTCTCAACACAGGCACAGCTTAGAAACCGAAATACCACTAATCCCATGCCTGAAGCAAGAGTTCCTATGGTGGGCTCAGGCATGCCAGTCAAACCCAGGTTTGTCCTTCCACAACATTCAAACAAGCCAAACCATCACAACGGATGCCTCGGACCTCTGTTGGGGGGCCCACATGCTGGACAAGTGCATTCAAGGCTTATGGACTCCAGATCAGCTGCACCTGCACATAAATCAAAAAGAAATGCTGGCAGTAAAACTAGCAATCCAGAATTTCAGACCATTCCTCAAAGAAGGCCAATTGATAAGGACAGACAACACCACAGTCATGTGGTACATCAACAAACAGGGAGGCACTCATTCATACCCCCTATGCCGAATGGCTCTGGACCTATGGAATATGGCTCTGAGCTACAACATTCAGTTACAGGCAATATTTGTACCGGGAAAAGAAAACATCCTAGCAGACATGTTAAGCAGAACTACCTCGGATGCTCACGAATGGATGCTACACCCGGACATCTTCAAGGCCATCACAAAGAAATGGGGAATGCCACAAATAGACCTATTCGCATCCCCACTCAATCACCAGCTCAAGAAATTCTGCACAAGGACATATCACCCACTTGCTTGGAAGGTGGACTCTCTATCTTTCAGTTGGAAAGGCCTGACAACATATGCATTTCCACCTCTTCCTTTGATGCACAAGGTACTACTGAAAATCAAAGAGGAACGTCCAAGGATAATTCTGATAGCTCCAAATTGGCCAAGACAACATTGGTATCCATTGCTGAGGAGCATGTCTCGGGGGGGAAACGTGGACACTACCCCTGATTCCTTTGATGTTAACTCAGAGCGACTACAACATCCTGCATCCAAACCTGAAAACTCTGCAACTGACTGCCTGGAACATTACATAAGAGCAACTAACCCAGACTTATCCCAAAGGGTTAAAGACATTATCCTTGAGGCCCGCAGACCTTCAACAAGAAGGAACTATGCAGGAAAATGGAAAAGGTTTGTCATTTGGAGTACTGAAAGAGGGAAAGATGTGTCAAAGGTAGATATTGCCAACATCCTGGAGTATTTGGCAGAGCTTCTCCATACAGGCCTGTCCTATTCCTCCATCAAGATACATGCATCAGCTATTTCTGCAGAATACAGCTTCGATCCCCCTGTCTTCTCACATCCTCTACTCAGGCAGTTCCTGAGAGGAATTAAGAATGTAAAACCTCCTAGGAAACCACCATTACCAGCATGGGACTTGAACTTTGTGCTAGAAAAATTGACACTCCCTCCATTCGAACCAGCAGCAACAGCAGATCTTCAACACCTATGCTGGAAAACTGCTTTTCTACTGGCAATTACTTCAGCAAGAAGGGTTTCGGAACTACAGGCTTTAATGGCAGTACAACCCTTCCTAATCTTCCATCAAGATAGGGTGTCCATGAGAACTAATCCTACATTTATGCCTAAGGTGGTATCCAGAGTGTCTCTAAACCAGGCAATCCACCTACCTACCTTCTTTCCCAATCCACAGAAGACGGGGGAAAGAGTGCTGCATACCTTGGATGTACATAGACAGTTGCACTACTACCTGGACAGAACCAAGGGCAATAGAAAAACTGACCAGCTTCTAGTAGCTTATGCAACAGGAAGGGAAGGAAAAGCAATTTCCAAACAGACAATCTCCAAGTGGATAGGAAATTGCATAAGATTCTGTTACTCCTACCATGGAAAGCAAATTCCACAGAACATAAGGCCTCATTCTACAAGGGCTACAGCCACTACCACAGCTTTCTTACGAGGAGTGGCTACCAAGGACATTATTGAGGCTGCTACTTGGACCTCCGTGCATACATTTGCCAAGCATTATAACTTACCTCTATACTCTAGATCCCGAGCAGGGTTTGCCACTGCTGTTTTGCAAGGGATCCTAACTACACCATAATTCTTCCTCCTCCCCTAGTTTGGCTATGGTATTCTACCCATTTGTAAGGACTGCAGATGCATCCTTGAAGGACATAGTACAGTTTTGTACCTACCATAAATGTAGATGTCCGAACAGGATAGCATCTGCAGTCAGGATTACCCACCCTCCTTCCCCTCTGTGGTACTCCTAGGGTATTTGCCCACCTAATAGCTAGCTGGGGGGGATCTCTTATGGTGTATTTGTTTGTATATATGTACATACTTGCTTATTTTTTGTGTTTGCCTTCTACTTTTTTGGAAACATTGGCATTTACCCAAAAATGTAGCTTTCCAAGAGGGCAACTGGCATCTGGGGCAAGAAACACTGAGGAAAATGGTGTCTGCTGATGCCTTTATACCCGAAGACCAGCAGAGATGACGTCGGGTGAAGTGCGACACCAGCCGAGGCCAGACCCAGACTTTGGAATCCGGCCGACTGAAGGGCTGCCTGACGACAGGACAACCCATTTGTAAGGACTGCAGATGCTATCCTGTTCGGACATCTACATTTATGGTAGGTACAAAACTGTACTTTTTCTGGGCAGGGCACTTATCTTAATAGCCCCATATTGGCCTCTTCAAATCTGGTTCCCCTTTCTGAAGCCTCATCTAGTAGAAGAACCTTGGTTCCTGGACCCAGTGCCGGATCTTCTGTCCCACTCGTCAGGAGCTCTTCACCCTTCACTTCAGTCCATCAAACTGACAGCTTGGCTGCTCCAGTTCCCAGAATGGTCAGGTTCCAAAATTTATCAGCGGAAGTTCAACATAATCTTTTTTCCTCGCATAAATTTTCAATTAGGAAACTATACCTTAGTAAGTGGAAGAGGTTTTCAGTCTGGGCCTAGCAGAATAACATTGATCCCTTTCTGGCCTCTATATCGAATATCTTAGTTTCTGACTATACCGTTCAATGAAGTTGCTGCAGCAGCAACCATTCGTGTACAACTGGCTTCTATGTCCAATTTACATATAGGTGAATCCGGAAATGGTATGGCTTGCACATTGGCGAAGGCCTTTCTTAAGGGGATGACTCATCTTAAGACCATCAATTAGATCACCTACCGCTCCATGGAATCTGAATTTAGTCCTATCCAAGATTATTCTTCCACCCTTTGAACTTGCTTCTTCCTGTGAGCTGAAATTCCTTTCATGGAAGACCATTTTCTTGGTGGCCATTAAATCCACACGCAGAGTGTGAGTTGCAAGCCTTTTCAATTAAGCACCCATATTTGATATTCCACAAAGATAGGGTTTCCCTCAGAATGAACCCTTCTTTCTTGCCCAAAGTTTGTTCAGAATACACCCTTAATCAAGCAATTTGAATTACTTGATGTTAAGTTGTCAATCTCGCCTTCATTCTTGCTGGATGGGTTCGGAGCCGATCCTCGGCTCCGACTTGGCCACTTACTAAAGCTCGAGAGCTTATTTTACTGGCTCGAGGCAACCCTATATCCCATGATGCTAGGCGATAACTCCCCAGATCTCGTTTGCCGCTTTCGCTTGTGAGGTGCGTTTTTTTACCGGAGAAACTCTATTACTGTTTTATACCTTCCCTTTTTATCCCTTATATCCCTCCCCCTCCACTCTTAGGTTAGGCCTTAAGCCTGCCCCTTTCCTAATTTTTCTCAGGGATCCTCTGGAGTGTTTGGGTGTGTCAGTATCCCTATTAACATTTTTATTGTTAATTTATAGTTTTTTGAGAGAGAGTGTGTGTGTTTTTCTCTTACCTTTGTGAACCCTCGACACTTATGTCGAAGGAACCAAAGGAAACTAAGGTCTCAGGCTTTAAGAAGTGTGACTCATGTCTCTGACAGACGGTCACACTTCTTGTGTTTACTGCCTGGGACCCCTGCACCTGCAGGACTCTTGTTCAGTATGTCATGCATTCAGTCCAAGAGTCCTGCAGGAGCGCAGGAACAAACTTATACTGAGGGGCTTGTTAAAGCCCGAGGGCTCCCCGACTAAGTCTGCATCGGGGAGGCCCTCGAAACCAGCAAAACTGTCGGCTCCAAGTACTAAGCCTTCGGCTGCTGGCTTCTTGTCTGTGCCTAGATCGGCTCTGGCTGGAGCCGATCCCTTTGACTCGGAGGTTCTGGTCTTGGCACCACTTGATGCCGATACCTCTGAGCCCATGCTTTCACTGTCTGCTCCGGCTGGAGCCAACGTGTCCTCTGCTCCGTTGGCTCCATCTAAGAAGAGGTCAAAAGCCCCTTCATTGGAGTCTATCCATTCGGCTCCGAGGTCTCCCCTGCTCCTGGAGCGGAGCCATCGGAGCCGATCTTCTCGGTCGTCCAGAGTTTCAGATCACGACCTTGAGAGAGTGCTAAGTAGGCTGTTAGTCTCAGGCATTGGCCCAGATCTCTAGCCTGTCTCATCAGACGGTAGCTATTATGACTCCACCTAATTTTCCTCCTTCGACTCTCCCTCAGAGTTGGGAGCCGGAGCTCCTCGGAGCCGTGACTGTTGTGGCGTCGGAGCCGATACCTCCCCCTTTGGCTCCTTCGTTTTCCGCTCCGATCTCCTCCTTGATACCTTCATTGGATGGATCCGGGCGCCCGATCTCTCTCGTCGGCTCCGAGGGGGCGAGTGGCATCGGACCATTGTCCGACCCCGTTCTCCCTCTCGGAGCGTCGGCGCTGGTGAGCTCGGCCCCGACATCGGCATCGGAGCCTTCCCTGTCGGTGCGGCCTGGGGTTCCTACCTCTTCGGAGCGGGGGCCCTCTGGCCTTTCTGATAGGGGAGCCTTCGAGGTGATGAGGAGCGTACTAGCCCCAGGGCATAGTCAATGGTCAGCTCCATCAGCTCCTCCCACTACAGTGCCTGCTGATGTCTCTTTCCACTCTCTTGCTCCCGGACCCAGAGATCCAATGCCTCAGGTTTCCCCACTGGAAATTTCTTCCTCTTCCGAGGCTTCTCCTGACCTGTCAGCAGAGCCTCCGCGTAAGAGGGACATGTAAGACGAAGCATGTGGACTCCCCTGAGTCCATTACATCTGACACCGACTTGGATGAGTCTGAGGGATCCCCAAAGTCCCCCTCTGAGGATGTCTCTTTCTCAGACATCCTAGAAATCCTGAAGCAGAGGGGGGAACTGGTCTTCCCTTAATCCTTCCGAGGACGAGTCGGTGTACCTGGAGGCGTTTTGTTCTCGACCCTCGACCTCCTCGGGGTCTCTGCCTTTCGACCCCCTTATGGAAGTAGTGGCTCGGAAGGCGTGGTCGGCCCCGGATTCTGTGGAACCCACCCCTCGGAGGCCATCTAAATTCATCACAGCACCAGTTGACAAGCAATTCCTAACAAAAGGTGTACCGGCGGATGCCATGGTGGTGGCTGCAGCCACCAAGAAGGAACTAGCTGATCCTTCAGTACCCTATCCATCCTCCTAATAAGGATTCTAGGACCATGGATAGGTACAGTAAGCGGATGTTTTCTTCAGCGACCTTTGCCATGCGGTCGCTGAATTACTTGTGTCACTTCACCCGCCTTCAGAGAGATATTCTCAGAGTTGGGAGAAGTCTTACAGGATCCATCAGCTGCTGGGTCCCAGGATAAAATAAACTCACAGCTTGGAACCCTGAACACGATTGTTAACTCCTCCATGCATCTAATTTCATATGCAGCCGATGGAACGAGTAGGGCCGCAGGCACAGGAGTGGCCTTAAGGCGTCACGCCTGGATGCGGCTGTGTAATTTCGCAGACCCTTTCAAGGCGTCCTTTACAAATTCCCCTTTTGATGGTTCGGCTTTGTTCGGACCTCAAGTGAAAGAAACCTTGACCAGATGCGAACAAGATGGCAAGACTCTTTCTGCCGTAGGAGTCATTTCTCCACCCCTTCAAGACCATACCCTAAGGGCCAGAAGGGTGGGAAAATGTGGTTCCGCAAATCTCAAGGAGTCACGCCTGACGCAAGAGGTCAGTTTACTCCCAGAGGCAGAGGGGGTAACAACAACAGACGCCGCCCTAGGGGCAGAGGGGGTCCGCAGAACCAGGGTAGCAGGGAGCCTCTCTGACAAACCCTTCCAGCATCCCTGAGATGTTGCCCGATTGTCCACCTTCGGAGGCAGTCGGGGAAAGATTGTCGCTGTACCCAATAGCCTGGCTTTCCCTTACTCAAGACAAATGGGTACAGTCGATCATATCCGAGGGTTACAAAATTCCCTTTATCCAAACCCCAATTCAGCAAAAGGGAACCCTTCCAGACGTTCCGCCCGGTCTAAGGGAACTAGCAATATCAGAAATATCAAAACTGCTAGCAAAAAGAGCCATCCAGCCAGTCCCAGAAGACCAACTAGGATCCGGAATCTACTCAAGGTTCTTTTTGGTACCGAAAAAGACAGGGGACTGGAGACCAATATTGGATCTCGGCAAACTAAAGATTCCGGATGGTCACGCTACAGTCCATTCTGCCCTTTCTGGGCAAGGACAATTGGATGTGTTCCGTGGACCTTCAGGATGCGTACTATCACATCAAAATTCACAGGCGCTCCAGAAGGTTTCTCTGCTTTCGGCTGGGGGCTAGTCACTTCCAATTCAGAGCCCTGCCCTTTGGTCTCACTACAGCCCCCAGAGTGTTCACCAAATGTATGGCAGCGGTTACGGCTCACCTGAGACAGCAAGGATTCCAGGTGTTTCCATATCTAGACGACTGGCTCCTCACTGCCACCACCAGGCATCAACTTCTCCAAGCCAGAGCTTACACCATTCACATTTGCAGAGGGCTAAGAATCTCTCTAAATTTAGAAAAGTCTGCCTTGTCGCCTTGTCAGTCTATTACCTTTATAGGCGCCAACTTGAACACCGTACCACTTTCAGCAAAGTTAGCAGATCAAAGGGTCTTAGGTATTCAAAACCATGTCCATGTTCTTCTTCAGAGCGACAGAATTCAGGCCAGGTATGTCCTGAAAGTATTGGGTCTTATGGCGGCCGCTATAACACTTCTTCCCCTTGCACGTTTTTCCATGCATCTTCTACAGTGGATGCTTTTCGCCCAATGGTCTTTTCAGCAACTCCCCATGCACCACAAGATCATGATAACTCAAACTTGCAAAAGTCATCTGTCCTGGTGGATATTGTCCCCTCAAGTCCATCAGGGCAGACCCTTTGTTCCTCCTCCCCCGGTTGCCACGGTGACATCGGACGCCTCCCTGATCGGGTGGGGGGGGGCATTTTCAGGGCAGGATGGTCCATGGCACTTGGCAACCTTTCGAGCACCACCTGCACATAAATGTCCTAGAGATGAGAGCAGTGCTTTTAACGTTGCAAGCCCTCCACGACTCTCTTCCCCTAGGAACTATTGCAATCCAAACGGACAATATGTCCGTAGTGTGGTATATCAACAAGCAAGGCGGAACCAAGTCCTATCCCCTGTGTCGAGAGTCACTCAGACTTTGGCAATGGGCGATCTCCTCTCAGCGGATTCTGATAGCAACGCATATCCCTGGGAAGTCCAACATCATAGCGGACAGGTTGAGCAGAGCTATACTCATGCCACACGAGTGGTCTCTCCATCGGTAGCGGAAGAGATTTTTCAGAAGTGGGGCCTTCTTTGCTGTGATCTTTTTGCTACACCCCAAAACAGCAAATGCCCCGACTTCTTCACCCTCTTCCACCTTCCAGGCCATCCCCTCAGAGATGCTCTAGTCCAAGATTGGCCTCGGCGACTTCTCTATGCCTTTCCACCCTTTCCTCTAATCCCACAAGTAATTCAGAAAGCAATCGCCTTGAGAGCCAAGTTGATTCTCATTGCCCCTTATTGGCCTCGACAGATATGGTTTCCGTTCCTACATCGTTATCTTTTGGTACAGCCTTGGCATCTGGACCCAGCTCCAGATCTGTTGACCCATCAGTCGGGGCAGCTGCACCAATCCCTACATTCTCTCAACCTCACTGCTTGGTTGCTCCACTTCCGTCTTTAGCCAGGCTTCCTATGATTTCTAATCCCGTCCGGGATATCATAGTAGCTTCCCTTAAATCTTCCACCAGAAGGATTTACACTAGTAAATGGAAACGTTTCTCCTTCTGGGCAAAGGCAAGGAATATAGATCCCTTTACTGTCCCAATTCATTCGGTCTTAGACTTCCTAGCCGAAATTTTTCATTCAGGGTCTTCTGCCTCTACAGTAAAAGTTCAGTTGGCAGCCATATCGAATTTTCATATAGGCTTATCGGACCACAACATCATGTCCCATAAGCTTTGCAAAGCTTTCCTTAAAGGTGTATTTTTACTTAAGCCTCCGATCAAAGACCCTCCACCTCAGTGGGATCTTAATTTAGTCTTCACATCCTTGATTCTTCCCCCCCCTTTGAACCTGCGGTCTCCTGTTCATTTAAATTTCTTTCCTGGAAGACCCTCTTCCTAGGCGCCATTACTTCTGCTAGGAGAGTATCTAAGCTTCACGCCCTCTGCATTCGTCCTCCCTACTTAATCTTCCATTAAGACAGAGTTTCTCTAAGGACTAATCCATCCTTCTTACCCAAGGTGGCTTCGCAGACAAATTTAAATCAATCAATTGATCTCCCATTTTTTTTCCCAAACTATACTAATAGAGCGGAGCAAAAGCTACATTATCTAGATGTTCACCGCCAGCTCCGATACTATTTGGATAGAACCAATCAAATAAGGAAGTCTGATAAACTGTTTTTATCGTATGCAGAAAATAAGAAAGGCCTTCCTGTATCTAAGGTAACCCTATCTAGGTGGCTGTCTTCTGTGATTACATCTATTTATCAACTCGGAGGCAGAGAATTAACTTCTAAGCCAAAAGCCCATTCAACTAGAGCACTAGCTGCATCTATAGCTTTTCAAGCTAGACTACCAATAGACACTATCTGTGCGGCAGCCACATGGGCCTCTCCTCATACCTTTGTTTCGCATTACAAATTGGACATGGCCTCCAGGGACTGAGCAAAATTTGGTTCCACCGTTCTCAAGAGTCTGTTTCAATGAGCCACCCAGGATGAAGGTGCTAGGGACGCGGTCCCATCCAGCAAGAATGAAGGCGAGATTGACAACTTAACATTGAGAAGTTATGTACCTACCATAACGTTCCATGTTAGTTGTCTTCTCTCGCCTTCTTTCTTCGTCCACCATCCCCTAGCCTGGACAGACCGAGAAGATCTTCCCTTCTTTGAAGGGTCCTTGTATTCCCTTGTTTCACCATCTAGGTGTCCTAGGATATCTATAGTGTAGATAACAATCTTTGGGGGGTTTTATCCCTCTTCCTCCTCCTTTCCAGTTGGAGGATTTTGTTTTATTGGCCTATGCTAGGTTTTTCAGCTTCCAAATGAGATCTGGGGAGTTATCGCCTAGCATCATGGGATATAGGGTTGCCTCGAGCTGGTAAAATAAGCTCTCGAGCTTTAGTAAGTGGCCGAGTCGGAGCCGAGGATCGGCTCCGAACCCATCCAGCAAGAAAGAGGGTGAGAGAAGACAACTAACATGGAACGTTATGGTAGGTACATAACTTCTCATTTTCTTTCCCAATCACAGTAATCATTTGGAATGTATGCTTCACAAGCTTGACGTCCATAGACAGCTTTTTCTAATTAGACAGTACAAAAGACCATAGGAGATCTGATTAATTGTTGTTCTCCTCAGATTCCAAGAAAGGTGCAGCAGTATCGAAAGCTACCTTATCTAAATGGCTGTCTGATTGCATATCCTTCATGTACAACACTGCAGACATTTCTTTAGAGAATAAAGTCAAGGCTCATTCAACCAGAGCTGTTTCTACTTCCATAGCCTTTTTGGCCAGACTACTCATTGATTGTTTGTGCAACAGCCCCATGGTGTAGGCCACATACCTTCATAACTCACTACAAAGTAAACAAGGCCTCTAGGGACAGGGATTCATTTGGTTCTGCTGTCCTTAGACAGGTACTCTTGTGAGCCGCCCAAAATTGTGGTGCTGGGGATGCTACCCATCAGTAAGAAGGAAGACTACATTGAACAACCTCGCATAAAGAAGTTATGTACTTATCATAAGGTTCCATGTGAGTTGTTCTTCTCGCCTTCATTCTTACATCCCCCCCACCTACCCCCTTCCAATGTCTGGAAGTTCGAGAGGAGCTCTGTTTGGTTTTGGTTTTTCTGAGGAGTTTCCTCTCACAAGTTGTGTATGTGATTTCCTTTTGATGTCTGATATAGATATTAGCACTAGTTGGCAGCAAACAAGATATGGGGAAGGTGGAGGTGCATTATGGGATAGAGTTTCGGCCTCGAGCTGTTGGAGACCACAAGCTTTGCAAATAGGCAGACTCGGAGTTAAGGTTTGGCTCCGAACCATGAGTAAGAATGAAGGCGAGAAGAACAACTTGCACAGAACGTTATGGTAAGTACATAACTTATTTTTTGAATGGCCCAGCCCGAGCCCATGCCTAAATCCAATAGAAAATCTGT
Source organism: Protopterus annectens (assembly GCF_019279795.1). NCBI lineage: Eukaryota > Metazoa > Chordata > Ceratodontiformes > Protopteridae > Protopterus > Protopterus annectens. The sequence continues at coordinate 69,554,139 of NC_056732.1, forward strand.
TGGGTGACCCAAAGAGGGCTGTGCACAAGAGATGCCCTCGCAATCTGACCGATTTTGAGCTCTTTTGCAAGGAGGAGTGAGCAAATATTGCCAAGTCAAGATGTGCCATGCTGATAGACTCCTACTCAAGAAGACTGAATGCTGTAATTAAATCAAAAGGTGCTTCAACAAAGTACTAGTTTAAGGGTGTGCAAACTTCTGTAACCAGCTTATTGTATGTTTTTGATATTTTATATTTTTCCCCTAACAAATTTGTTTGTTTTTCAATTGAATTGTACAGGTTATATGTTACATTAAAGGTGGGAAAAGTTTTGAAATGTTTTGTTGTGGTCTCATTTTTTATATCACAAAAACCTGGCATTTTAACAAGGATGTGTAAACTTTTTGCATCCACTGTATAAATATCCAAATTGTTTGCAATGACCGCATTTACTCATACGTCCTGCCCCAGGTCCATTCACTTCAACAATGGTCTCAAAACATTGGTCCTTCTTATACACCACCAGTGGGTTTTGTCTCCCTCTTTTCAAATAATCTTCATCTACCTTAAAAATATTCCAGTTATGATTAATTATATTTTTAATCCCTTCAAACTGTAAGTTATAGGGTAGAGCCAAGGCTTTCTGAAAATTGACCTTCTCACCAACCATGGAGACATTGTTACTAACCTTGTCGATCCCTAATGGGGGTTAAAAATAACCCTTCTGTCACTTCCTGATTACTTCTTCAAAAATACCATGTAAAAATTTAGTTGGGTAACCCCTATTCAATAACATTCCCTTCAATACCAGACTCTGTTCTTAAAACATTTCATCACAGCTCACCATACGGGCAAGTCTCACCAATTGACGTTTAACCAAGGATTTCTTTTGATGCAATGTGTGATGACTATTAAAGTGGAATAGGGAATTGGAGTAGGTTGGTTTCCAATAAAGATTAGAATCCAATCTCTGTTCCCTCCTATTTTTAGAAATGGTAACATCCAAATGTACAATTTCTTCCCCTACGTCCATTGTGAATTTCAAAAAGGAGGTACTGGTGTTCAAGTAACAATAAAATTAGTCAATCCTCTATCTACTTCCTGTCCAAAATATTACTATGTCATCCACAAATTGCCCGAATAGTGACCAGCAGTCTGCAAACTCTTGAGTTAAGGACCACTTGACCCTCCCATTGAGCTAGGACCATGTTGGCAAACACTAGGGCACAAATTGCACCCATCGCTACTCCTTTCTTTTGCTGGAATAATTGATTTTGAAAAACAATAGTTATTCTCCAGTACTATTTCCATCAGAGTAGTGATGGTCAAGATTCTGTTATGTTGCAGGCCTGGGTGGTTACATAAAGAATCATAAAACATCTCAAGCCCCCTCTGAATGTGGTATCATATGGTTACAAACAAATTATCAGAATATATCAAATTAGAGACCTTGGACAATAAATCCCAAGATATGTCTGTATTCAGAAAGAATCCCTTTTGTGTGGGTATCTATATATTGTGCTAGGGGGAAGATTTTAGAAGCCTTAGCATCTGCTATAGGCTTTAGTGGAGGAGTCATATAAATATTTGAGTCTTTGGTATGCCAAAAATGGTGGGGTCCTGGGGTGTGCAACAGATAAGGAAGTCCCTGTCCGATGGGGTAATCTGGTCATTCAAAACCAGCTCTTCCAAAGGTACATCAATCCTACAATACACAATATTCAGTTTGTTGACTGAGACTCCCTCTTATGTATTAGTATATCGTAAAGCTAACATTTTACTAATGTAATCATTTACATCCATTACCACCAGGCCCCCACCCTTATCCGGTTTTATGATTCTAATGCATTTCACATCACTAATCTCTTTTAACAGTCTTCTCTGATGGTAAGTTAAGTTCAAGTCATAATACTTATTATCCCTGTTCAAATATTCCCTCATATCTTTTTTACATATTTTTTCAAAGATATTCAATAAGAGATGAAGGGGCGGGTTAAAAGTGCTAGGACGTTTACACACACTGAGCACACCCACCTGGCTGTTGTCCTGGAAAAACATACCCAAATTAATTTTTCTTGCAAATAATTTAAGATGGATTAGTGATTCATCCATCCTTGCCCATCTTGCCGGCAGAAATATAATGCTGTTATCAAACAGGCCCATTCATAAGTAACCTCTCCAATACTGTAATTGTTTTTATTACTGTGGGCGATTTCAAAATATTCAATCTTACGTTTCGATGGCAAATTCACTGCCTGTAGTTGCCTTTCCCCCTTCCATTCCACCTGGTTGTTCCTCTCATCTGCTGATATCCCCGCGGTTGGTATTTGTTCCTTTCTTGCATCCCCTGCTGTGTCTGTCTAAGATTCATCAGTCTGTCTGACCTCCTCAGAGGCTGGGATCCGAAAGGGGTTTCTGTTTGTTTCATTTCCATCCTCCATTTCCCTGTTTATTCCCCGTATTAAAACTGTGGCTTTTAGAGTCCAAATTGGGGCCTGAACCTCTGGGTGGGTGGTGGATATGCTTTCTTTGCTTCATAATCCTGTTTCTCTCAACGTTTTACCTTTTATATCCTTCAACTCCCACAATTTGCTCTCAATATCATTAAATACAGCCATATAATCTTTCCGTTTAAACGGACACAAATACTACAAATTTTTGCATCAAGCACAGCAGTAGACTCTCTAATCCCAGTCATTTTTCTCTTTGTTTCTCATCAACCGTTCTAATAATTCACATCTTTGTTTATTAAATAGTCAGAGTAACTCACAGTGCAATTCTGAACCGTTAATTAAACCGTTTGAATATTTTCAATTTCATAGTCCTTTCGGGACCTGCTGCTTATTTAGACAGTCACGAAAGTATGAATTCTCTAGTTGGAGCTTGAAGAGTTACAAAGTCTCTTCATTAAGCACCTTAATTTGATTGTCTAAAGAGCTGTAGTCCACTTCACAAACTTTAGTACTAAAAGTCCTTCCTTTCTTTCAGCCAATGGTATAATGAAACATCTCTTCCTATCTCATTGACTGCCATAACCGTTGTCATGGTAACACCTTGTAGGGCTTGCCAATGCCTCTGTAGAGCCAATGACTTTTTGAGCTGGAGTAATGGAGAGATCCAAACTGTCTTGTGCAGGGAATGTTTTTTTTTAGGAAATGGCTGTTGGAGTTAATTGGGATGAGTTTTGTCATGTGATACTCTATTAGTTTTGTAAATTATGGGTTAATGACTTATGGTTGTTCTGATGAAGTTGGGCATTGACCTAATGAAAGTGCTCAACCTTTTAAATAAAGTGGTTGTTTGTGTTCACCATTCATTTTTTTGTTTTTTCCTAGTCTTTTTGTGTGTTTTTGTAGTACCATTTTCTCTGTGGAGTGTGTGCGTGCGCTTGCGTAAAATATGAACACATGTAAATGTAAGTATTCGGATGTGTGCTGTACAAATTTAGGGGAATTAAGTTTCAAATCACTTTACAATAGCAGTTCATCATTGGATAGGACTATTGCATTTGGCTGGCTAAAGTTATCTTTTCCTGCTGTTGGCAAATTTTGAAAAGCCCAGGGCATCTCTGTTTTTTCCTTTATTCAACTCCCATTTCTTCCTCCCCACCCCAACCTTGATGCCCACCTTAGTTGGGACATTTGTATATCTGGAAAGTGTGGCAAACCGAGTGGATTGCCCCTTTCCTCCTCTTTTTAACCACTTGTAATGTTGCTGCACTTTTGTTGCAGAAGCTTACTTTGGAACTGTTCTGCAGTTAGAAGTTCTGATTGTGTGACTATATAACTTAACAAATACACACGAACTGCTCGCATAAAGGAATGTTGCATTACATTTTTAGGTGTGTGGTATCTTTTTTTTCTCTTCAGTTAAAGATGTTCATATTGCAGGTTCCAGTTCAAAAACGAGGAGTGCATCTGTTGCAGATGAACATACTCATGAAGAAAATGGTGATGCTGAGGTTAGAAGAAGTTGCAGGCTCAGAAGAAATAGATACGAGAACTTAAACCAGTCCATGCTGTTCGATAAACTGATAACGAAGTAAGTAACATTGATTTAACAATATTGAAGTAAATGTGTATACTTTTATTTATTAATTGGTAAACACCAGCCATTATTTCAAGGGGTCCTTTGTGATGGGTGAAAGAATTGAAACCTCTCACTCTTGTGCCTTTTCATGCAGCTTGTGACAAAGGAGGGTACTGCCAGCACAGCTAGCTGGAATTTTGTAAATAATTGTCATTTGTGAATATCAACATGTATACAAGATGCTTGTGTTACGAATGTATTAGAACAGTATGTCATGTGTGTATCAAACTGCTTGAAGGTTTTTGCAAAGAGCTTGAAAATGTAACCACAGCATGCCCTACTGGAAAAGAACAGAAATGTACTTGCACCATTGTAACTGTTTAAATGTATATATTTTAACAGTGGAAACTGGAACACAGGCAGTTAACCTCAGTCTTGCAAGTTTTAAAAAATAGCTGAAATTGAAATTAAATTACTTTATGGCAGCAAGGAGACACAAGTTCTAAAACTAAGAAGTGTTCTTTATTGTCTTGGAAGTGTTTTATTGTTTTATGACTTCCACCATTTGCCAAAGATCTGAGGTCTATGTATTTTCACAGGTGGATGTTTTACCTGGGGTAGAGTCAGATAACAAGAAATGTCATTCTACAAGCTAACCTAGCAGTAATATTTAATATATTAATTTGGAAGTATTTTAGTGAGAGACTGGATAATGAATTTTGTCTTTGATGTGACAACATCAAGATCCACTCACCACATCTTGCTTGCTGCTCTAAGTTAGTTATTAGGTTATAGTAATTCTTGGGTACAGTCAGGGATATAGCAAAGCTTAAGTTAGATGTTTTTCTTTATTTATTTGAGACTGTCCTGCAATATTTCAAATATTTCTTGCGATTTTGAACTCATATCTGTGATTGTATACTGAGTATTTTCTTATTTTTATTATTAAATATGTTTCAACCTTTCATTGTGGCTGATCTGTGTAGAAATATTTAAGTCTTGAGTACTTGCATATTTTTTTTGGTGACACTGTTTAGGCCACTCCTAATAGCCTTGCTCGTGGTCAAACTAACATTTGTGTTAACAGTAACATTACACAGTAAGACTGGACGTCCTTTGTCAAGGGACTTAAAGTAGTTAATATAGTTGGATGGTGGCAGTAATAACTACCTTATAGTTTGGGCAGAAGGGAGCATAGCTAGTAAACCTGTTCCAGACTTCCCCAGTTGTGTGTGCTGTGAGTGTGTGCGTGCGTGCTGTGAGTGTGTGCGCTACTTGGGCAGGGACACACAGCACTGGTTGGACAGAGAGGGGTACTGGAGGTCTTGGCTTGGCCACTCAGCTAAGATCTTAATTCTATATCTGTGCCAGTGGGGAGTCTTACTGGGGATCTGGAGAGACAGAGAGAAACGAGAGAAAAAACACCCCCAGACTGACACTGATATATGTGTGCTCTTAAGGGAAATTGACATAGAGAGCTGCATCTTGGAATACTTTGTCCTCCCAATGTATGTCCGCCACTGGTGTCAGTAGTGAGAATTGAGGCTCCTTGATTACTGTTCCAGTGGAGGGTCATCACATAGCTATTTCTTAGTGTTAGAGTGTATAGTCTTTTTATTGGTTGCTTTGGTGTTATGGTGTAAGGAAAAGGGGTCCATATGCTTGGACACAGAGCAACTATAGAATTCTCCATTTTTTTGTAGCTGCTCTCATATTTCATCTCTGCTCCAAATGTGTGTCATTGGCTTTTGCCCTTAACAGATCTTCATCAGATATAATTGTTGTGACTATATGATGTATGTATTATACAAAGAAATTTGTTATATTCAGCTGTGTGGAGTTTTTCTAATTTTTTTTGCCATTCGTTAAGAAGAAGAGGGCAGTTCTGTGCCTATATACTTTAACATTATCATTATTACAGGTGCACTTGTGATATTTATATGTAATCTCAGTGACATAGTATTTTTTCTTTCAAATTTCTGAATTTGACTATTCCAGTAGTATTATAGAACTATGCAAAGCCAGTGTTCCAAGCAGCTCTCAGTTCCACTCGCAGGCTGTTTTTTTGTTTGTTTTCTAGAATGTAGAACTACCCCACTGGGATGCTCATGATGCGTGTTTCTCATATTAGCCAGGGGAGTGATCTGCTCTCCTCCTCAGTTTCTGCCCTTGGTTAATTCCAAGGAGTCTGTCCTTGAGACACATTGAGGTAATGTTTTCTCTCTAGCTACCCCTCAGTTGTACATTTTGTGAAAGAAACATTCAGACTAGTTAATCACATCTTTAGCTTGGTCTGGGTTTTATTTCTTTGTTACTTAAGAAATGTAAGGATGTTGTTTTGTAGCTTGGAAGGGGGTCGATGGCATTTTCAGACTCCTGATGAAGTACATTTACAGGCTAACCCCATATTCTTTGCCCCATTGACAAGGCGCATCCCAAAGCCAGCTCTGTTTTCTTACTGACAGTTGACATGCTGACCCATAGCTTTTGGTCTCCCTGTCTCTTGATAACAAAGTCTTTTACATGTTAGAAGTGTTTAATTGCTGTATCACTTTTTGTTGTAGGCCTTGTTTGTATTTTTCATTTGTGGTGGAACAGACTCTGGAAAAATCTATCATCCTTGACTTGTAGAAGGAAATAGATCATCAGAAGTGATAGTACTTCAACCAATTGAGTGTGGTGCAGTATGCGTCATTCTTAATTATGCCAGTAGCAGTGAGTGATCCCTATACTGGTTCATCTCACCTGAAGGGTGCCATTATGTATAGGTTCATAGGTTCATACTAGGCTATCTGCCCGAGGGCATTTATAAGCCTAGCCCATAGTTTTGTGGCTTGCGCCACCCCTTTAGTTTGGAGAAACTATGCCCATTATTTAGCTGTGCCTCTGTCGAGCAGTGACACTGAGGTAACCCCTGGGGTGTATCTGCGATCTCCCATCCATTGGTCAAGATTCCTCTTGAACAAGGCCAGCGAGGTGCTCTGCCTCACATAAACCGGGATTTTGTTCCACAGCATAGGGAGTCTTTGGATGATGAATCTATCCCTCCAGCACGTCCTATTAATAACCGTGTCGAGGTTTGTCTCCCGCCCTTGTGGCTCTGAGGGATCTAGATTTTTTGAGATGAAGCATGTTCATCAAATCTGGGTTTGACATGGCCTTGTATGTCAGGCATAGGTCACCTCTGAGCAAGCGGTACGCAACTGAATATAACTGGAGTTCTTTCAGTTGGGCAGCATAAGACAGATTTTTGAGACCCTTTATCCTTTTGGTGAGGAACTTTTGTGGCCTCTCCAGCTGCTGCAAGTGTCGGGTCAGATACATTCCGAATGGGGCATTGTACTCGATCATTAGTCTGATGAGTATAGGGAGACTATGACTTCCCTTGATCTGGATGTGAATCCCTTCTTGATAAGGTGGGCAATGTAGAAGGTCTTCCTAACTACTTTAGCAATATGCGTGTCGAATGAAAGGCTACTGTCAACCTGGGTTCCCAGGTCCCTAATAACTTCTTCTGTGTTCAGGGGATTGCCACCTATATGGTAGCTAGGGGTAACCTTATTTTTCCCGAAGGGTATGACTATGCATTTCTTGGCATTTAACTTAAGGCCATGGCTCTGGCACCAGTTATCCGTTTCTGTGAGACCCTTCTGAAGGATATCTGTGTCGGATGTGTTTTCAACTACGGCGCCCAGTTTGCAGTCATCTGCAAACTTTGTCAGCCATAACCCTCCTGTGTTTGCTTGTACTTCAGAAAAGTAGATGCCAAACCAAGAGTGGGCCCAGGACTGAGCCCTGTGGGACACCACTTGTGACAGGCTTTGAGTCTGACATGGCGCCAGCAACTCTGACCCTGTGGGTTCTGTCACTCAGCCAGTTTGCAACCCATTTTGTAATGTATGGGTTTACATTTAAGTTGATGAGTTATTCAATGATACCCGAGTGGGGTATTGTATCGAAAGCCTTCGCCAAGTCTAGGTAGGCTGTATGGACTGCCTTTCCCTCGTCAATGGCCTTGGTGACTGTTTCGAAAAAGTCAACCAAGTTTAAAAGGCATGATCTGCCTTTGACAAAGCCAAACTGGGTTGGATCCAAAGTCTGCAAATTCCCTATGTCTTTATTTATGAGCTCCATTATGATCCTCTCCATGGCTTTGCAGATAAGGCTTGTCAAGCTAATGGGACGGTAATTTCCAGGGTCGATGGAGGCACCGCCTTTGTGGAGTGGGACCACAGTCGCTGTGCGCCACTCCCTGGGTACATATCCGGAGGTGAGACTAAGATTAAACAGCTGTCCTAACTGTGGGTTTAATTCCTCATTGAGTTCATGGAGCGCACAGCCGGGGACACCATCAGGTCCCATGGATGCTGTGTTCTTTGCCTTGGAGAGAGCAGTTCTCACCTGGGCGTTAGAGATGTTTGGGGGCTACAATCATTTGGTATAGATATCTCTCCTTTAGGGGTGGAGGGGGGGGAGAAGTTTGCACTGAACCTGTCAGCCAGTATGTTGGCAATGTCTGTAGGATCAGTAATCTTCACATAATTTTGAACTAATTTTGAGCATATCTGGGAGTTTCCTCCTAGGTTTCTGACATAGCTAAGGAATGCCTTATGGTTGTCTTTAGAGTCCTTAGCTATTTTTTTCTCAAAATTAGCTTTGGATGATTTTATGAGAGCTCTTAGCTTTTTACTTAGTGATCAGCGGTGTCTTACCTTTTAAGGATTTTGCTCTGTCTTGTAGTAGCTTTCTCCTTTTGTTGTAGAGTTTGTTTATGGCTGGGGTCCACCAGACTGGACGCTTGCCTTTGGTACAAAGAGTCTTTGTTTTGCTTGGGATTGCCTGATCCATGCAGCCCTGCAGGTGCTGGTAGAAGGCATTTGTAAGTGATTCAGCGGTTTGAGTAATGTTAACCTCCGGCTCAGGGGCCTTAAAGGAGACCACACTAGTCTTTAGAAGTGTGAAGTCGGCTTTCGAGAAGTTCTTTACTGTGGTCTTTTTCATTTCGGGTGGGGGCGGGATGAGGACCTCCAGCGAGATTAGTTTGTGATCAGATGTCACCAGTGAAGGGGTATACTTCTGGCGTTGAACATTGTGCTCCCATGTTCGTGATGATGAGATCAAGTATGTTCTCTCCTCTTGTGGGGATGGTGACTAGTTGTTCCATGGCATTTGAGTTTATGAATTCCAGGAACTTTTGGGCTAGAGTGTTTGGGCTTGAGTAGTGTTCCCAGTCTATATTAGGGTAGTTGAAGTCACCTAGTATGATGGTGTTCGGAGATACATTTATCCCCTCTAGTGTTTTCAGGAAGGCCATATGAGGTTCCTGAGTTTGCGAGGGTGGCCTGTAACATGCTACAAATTGCAGAGCAGTCTTGCCTATGGTTAATTGCACCTGAATGGTTTCCGATGCATCGTGCGATGCCACCAATCTTGAGGTGTGGGTGTCCTTGATGAATATGGATACCCCTCCTCCTTTCTTGGTATTGTCCGGGTTTTGGGGCCGGAACGCATGATATGAGGTAAAACCTGATAGTGCTGGGGTGCTCTCAGGAGCCTTGAACCAGGTTTTTGTCACAGCACAGACATCGATGTTCTCCATACTGAGAAGGGCCTCGAGTGTCTGCATCTTGAGGTTGAGACTTCTGGCATTGAGCAGCATTACCCTTAGTTTTTTTTCTTTGTTTTGTTCTAGGGTGGTAGGTTTAGAATTTGAGCCTTGCCTAAAAAAGGCACTAAGGGGGTGGCAAGAGCCTTTGCCAAAATCCGGAATCCCAGGGGTGACAAGTGCAAGCCGTCCCTTGCGAAGCAGCGTGGCTTGTCCAGCATGTCATCCCAGGCAGACAGACATTGGATCCCCTTTGAATGACACCAGAGTTTAAGCCAATTGTTAAAGCTGATCATCTTATCTCTGTATTGTGGCATCATTCTTGGTGAAGGTAGGATACTGCTCAAGGTCAGGGTCATACCTGCTTGGGTTACATAATCAGAGAGCTCCTCTATGTCTCTTTTCATGTAGTCCAAGGAGGTACGTCTCAGGTCGTTAACACCAGCGTGGACAATGATTGAATCGTACTTGTACCTGCTGTTGAGAGACCTGAGTGCATGCGTTATGTGGCGGATTCTAGCACCCGACAGGCGGCTTACTGTGACCTTCTCCTTACTCAGTCTGGTGAGTGGGACGTCAGTGTGTCTGACTATGGAGTCACCAATGACTAGTGTGTCTGGCATTGTGTTTGGCCTTAAGGGCTGTGACTGCTTGACACTCTGACTGTGTGGTCTATGTGTTGCAGGTGTTGTGTTCTGAGGTGGTAGTTGTTTGGGTGTCTGCTTTGGTGGCCTCTGCTGTTTTGGTAGATTTTTGATCAGAGCCTCCGAGTATGTCTTTGTGTGTTTGTGTGTATGATTTGAGGTTGTGATGGTATTATGTGAGACTGGGTCTATGGTGTGTGTGGTTACCTTCTCCTCCTGTCTGGTCTTGCCAGTCCTATGTTGAGAGAGCTCAGCCTCCAGTTTGGCCGTATAGTTGCATCTCTCGCATGTATTTGTGTTTTGTGGGAGGAGGAGAGGGTTGTCTGTGTACATGAGGCAATTGTAACATTGCCTCAATATTCCCAGGTTCACCAGCTGAGCAGGAGAGGACATTAGCAACTGATCCCTCGACATGCTAGAAGGAATAGACAGAAAAACTTTAAAAATAGGTTCTGGGGGATGTGGGTGACCGAGAAATGGGGTTTGTTTTTTTGGGGTACTTTCTATAACAAGAGTGCTGTATCGAGGTGATAAGTACTGTAGGAGCAAGTGCTTAGCTATATAGATAGAGAATAGTCTACTTGGGAGTCAAGTAGAGATAACTACTTGGGAGTCAAGTAGAGATAATTTATAGTTGTAGGATACACTAAATAGAACAGTAGTATACTTTGAGGAAGGTAGTTTTAAGGGAAAATTTGAAGAGTGGACTTTAGGTAGCCCTAATAGTTTAAATCTGCTTAACCGGCGCTGCCCTAGTGTGCAACGGTAGCAGCTCCGCGCTAACGCGTGCTTTATAGCAGGGGGCTGGAAAAAACAGGAAATGACCAACGAATTACTAGTTGCTGCTTCTAACCACTCCTCTGAGGACAAACAAGCAGCTCAGTACTCCCCACTCCCACTGGTGAGTAAAGAAACTACTTCTGACCACACAAGAAAATGGAGGAACACAGAAACCAAATACAAAGCCCAGGGATCAGCAAAATCTGATCACTGGAACAACTAGCTAGGAAAGTTTAGGAAAGGAGAAATATTTTTTTGTTTTTGTTTTTGCAAACAGACAGGAAAAAATGCAGTAAATGCTTTGTTTTCGACTAAATTGCTATCAAAGGCTGGTACACTTGAGTGTATTAGCCTGTTTGTTACTTTTAAGCAATACTTTAGCCCACAAGTGCAATCAACAATATAAGCTCACAAAAACAGGAAAATAAGGTAATAAAACAGTAATACAGGCACAAACAGTAGTCGAAAAGCTCAAAAGATCGAAAAATGCAAACTAAAAAGTTTAAAAAATACTTATGATCAAGAAAGTTGCTTTTTCTGCTCTCTGCTGGCTTAGGAACTCTGCAGGGGACCACGAGGAGCTATGCCAAGTTCTCTAATGCCAGAAAAGCCCGCCAAAGCATGCTTTATAGCAGGGGGCTGGAAAAAACAGGAAATGACCCAAAATGGCCAACGAATTACTAGTTGCTGCTTCTAACCACTCCTCTGAGGACAAACAAGCAGCTCAGTACTCCCCACTCCCACTGGTGAGCAAAGAAACTTCTTCTGGCCACACAAGAAAATGGAGGAACACAGAAACCAAATACAAAGCCCAGGGATCAGCAAAATCTGATCACTGGAACAACTAGCTAGGAAAGGAGAAATTTTTTTTGTTTTTTTTTTTGCAAACAGACAGGAAAAAATGCAGTAAATGCTTTGTTTTCGACTAAATTGCTATCAAAGGCTGGTAAACTTGAGTGTATTAGCCTGTTTGTTACTTTTAAGCAATACTTTAGCCCACAAGTGCAATCAACAATATAAGCTCACAAAAACAGGAAAATAAGGTAATAAAACAGTAATATAGGCACAAACAGTAGTCGAAAAGCTCAAAAGATCGAAAAATGCAAACTAAAAAGTTTAAAAAATACTTTATCTTGGAATTGTCCAGATTAAACTTATCCAGCTGTCTTGAACTTTTGACATTTTGTTCAATATTCATTTGTTCTAAATCTTGGTGGCTAGAGGAGCAGCTGCTGATGGTTTCTGCCTCTTTATGCTAGCCTTGCTCAGGTTTTGCTGTTTTCATGAGGACCTATGCCAGGGTTTTCTTCCTCCTCCCTATAAAGAGAGGATGTTCTCTTTAGAAAACCTTTTCTATAAAGATAGCTACTGAGAGGTGGTGAAGGCCTTGTCTACTGTGGTGAGTATCTTGAACACAAGTCATAGCTTCCTGATGTGTCTGAGAAAGCTGTCCAAGCATCAAGTGATGTTTCTGTCATATGGCCTTGCAAAATCTTTGAAGAGAATTTCCTCACGTGTTGTGATGCTGCAGTCTTGTTGGTGCTGTTGATCTGCCTTTTGTTGGCAAATGGCTGTACCAATTGAAGAGAGCTGTAACTCATTACAACTTTATCTGACTTTGAAAACCCTTTACCATGTAAATATTTCCTCTATTGATGTCACTGATCTGATGTCATTCATATTCTTCCTCAACATATGGATCTCTGATCTGACTCTGCCAATATAGCTAGATTTTTGGATCTGCTTCTGGAGCTCCTCCCTTAACTCATAATGCCCTTTACTTGCTAGATAACCCAATATCTTGTTTGCCACTACAATGATTTGGTTGGGATCGCGTTCTGTTGAACTCTAGGGTGCCTTTTTGGTATTGAGTAAAAGTTGAATTTATTTTCTTTTCTGTTCCTTATGTTTACTTTTCTTTTCAAGTTAGTCTTTCTTCCCTTTACTCTTCTTTGCCTTTGGGATACAGGGCAGGTAAGTTTTAGTACCATTGCTGCTACTAGGCCTTCTTTCTATACGTTTTAGATATTCTTTCTACCATTGTTGGTAGTTTAGTCTTTATTTTTTTCCTATTTCCTTTCTATAACAATATAAAAAAATGTATATCTGGTACAGTTTCTCTCTTCTCTTTTCTTTTAATTAATGTTGTTGGTTTCTGTTGGCCGTTGGTATGGCTGACAAACCTATCAATTTAAAAAAAAAAAAAAAGTGCACTTCTTGTGGGTAAAAGATGGCCAATTCTGACTCCCACAGGGAAGTGCGTATATTGTTTAGGCCCTTCTTACTTAATTCTTGTCTGGTCTGTGTAGGCTTTAATTCGTGGGCAGTCAGTGATAGGCAAAATAAGTTTTTCCTGAGGGGCCTGTTGACAGCTTTGTCTTCCTCTAATGCTTCTACTTCTGGAGCTCTAACCTCTGCAAAAAAAGTCATCAGAGTGCAGGAAGTACAGGAAGTGCTCTTCTATGTGGTCTCCTGCACCTGCTCCGAGCAAAAGGTAAAAAAAAGTGCCTGATCTGACAGTCTCGGTGATTGTCTCCTCTGATCCAGAGCCCTCAGTTTTCTCCAGAACTGTTGTCTCCTAGAGTTGTCTGCATTTTTACAGGAGACTCCTAGGAAGTTGTTCGGCCCTTCTACAACTTTTTCACTCAAGAAGTCCTGTATTCTTTCCAAGGCAGATGTGACCAGAATGATGAAGTTTGTTAGAGCACAAATCCAGATGGGGCTGTTGCTGGCTCAATCTCCCATCGGATCAGTAAGCCTTCAGCCACCTTCACACTCTATAGTAACTCCTTCTCTTATCCGACCCATAGGTTTGGAGCCATCAGATCCAGAAGTGCTGAGAGTTGAAGTGTCTGGTCAGAGAATACCACCTTTTTCTTCAGATCTGACTTTGTCCGGGATCTGTTCTTCCTCGAGCCCCACTGAGCTGGCAGAGTCTCGGAGCAGAAGTGTTGAAACCAGATCCTGGGGGTTGACTTTGACTCTGAGGTTTTCAGAGCACTTGCTTTCCCCTCAGTGCTGGACAGCTAGAGTCAGACCCCTTCCTTGGCGAGAGATCAGGAGGGACAGTGAGCTAACTGAGCTGAGAAGAACGAGGTCAGTATCTACTTCTCCTGGACACTCTGCCTTTAAGGTAGTGGAGAGAGTTTTGTCCCATCCCAGGGAATAGTCTTCTCTCTCTCCCTCCGATCTTGTACCGGTTTCCCCAATGGATTTGAGCTCTTAAGTCAAATCACCCTTCCCCACAGGGGCAGCCAGACTGCAAGAGCTTCCAGACAGTTCTTGTTCAGGAACTCCCACTCTCTTCTGATACCTCTCCAGAACATCCCACTGAAGAAGTCCACCAGAAGAGAACATGCAAGAGAAAGTACTTAGATTTCCCTCTGGAATCTTTAGCTGAGGACACTGATTTTGATGAGGGGGAAGGTCCCCTAGGTCCGCACCTAAAGGATGTAGTCTTTGGAGACATTTTAGAGGTTCTGCGCCAGAAAGGTGGTTGGGCCTCCCAGAGCCCTTCCCAAGAGGAATCTGTGTTTCTCGAAGCCTTTGGATCTAGCCCATCTACATCTTGTGTTACTCCCCCCACCCCCAGCAGATGACCTTATAGACCTTGTCTCCCACCTGGCATGGCAGGAACTGGATTCCATGGAGTCTATCCTCTGTCAGCTGGACAAAATTCTAGGAACCCCCAAAGCCAGGCAATATTCAAGGAATGGAATCCCTGTAGATACTATGGCTGCTGTAATGGTAGCGACCAAAAAGGAGCTAGCCTAACAGTTACTCTGTCCACCCTCCTAACAGAGTCTAGGGCATTGGACAGATTTGTAGCACATGTTTACGCTTTGACCTTTTCCTTCTGGCCGATCAATTACCTGGCACACTTTACTAGAGTACAGAGGGACTTAATCAAGGAACCCTGTAAGTCTGACCCAGGGTACATGTCTGCAGAGGAATAGAGAACTTAATCCTCCCAACTGGCTACCCTACAATCTATACCAAATTGTGTCCATGATGTTAATATCTCACTCTGCTGAAGGTTCCTCACGGGCTGCTGGTTCAGGCTTAGCCGTAAGGAGACCTGCCTGGATGAGATTGTGTGATTTTTGTGGAGCCCTTTAAACCCTCTTTCATAAATGCTCCTTTTCATGCATCTTCCCTGTTTAGGGCCACAGTAAAATACTCGCATCTGATGTTGTAAATCTTCTTTCATTCCTTACTGATAGGACTTTGGTCCCATCCTCGGAAGCGACGCAGCCAGTACCAAGCTCGTGCCAGACAATAACTCTCAGCTAAGACCTACCTACAATGCTCCATTTCATAGTCTCTCCAGATCTCATTTGCCGCGTTCCTAGTCAGTCGTGCCAAGCCTTCTCTTAAGCTAAGTGTAGCTTTTTTTTGTTATTTCTATTTTTTAGTGTTTATTACCCAGTTTTTCTGGTCTACGGTTATTTCTCGTATCTGCTCTCTATTTCCTGACTGAATCTTACCCACTACCTGGGTAGTTCTTTCGTGCCGTTGTTGGTACTAATTCTCTTCCCTTCCTTAAGCCCTTCTGTTACCTTTTTTGGTATTTTGTAGTACCATTGTTGGTACTCTTTTCCTAGCCATCTGTACTACCAAAAAAAAAAAAAAGTTTTTGTTATTCCTTTATCTTTTTGTTTGGTAGTTATAGTTTTATTGTGTGGTAATGCCAGTGTGTTATAATGTCGGATAAGGCCAAGCTTGGGTTCAAGCAGTGTGATAAATGTGGGCCCAAGATGCCCAACTCCAACGGTCACGCCCGGTGTGTTTATTGTTTGGGAGTTGACCACATTAACGTTTATTGTGACATTTGTTCTAGCTTCAGCAACTGTATGTTGGCTGAATGCAAGAACAAGCTTATTCTAAATGCTATGCTGAAATTACTCTTCGCGGAGGCTCTTTCTGGGATGGAGGTCTCACCACCTCCTAAGCATAAGGATGTGAAAAAACATAAGGAGAAAATGTGTCTTACAGTTCCGACATCCCTGTCGTCTTTGGAACTGAGTCGACACCAGGCTTCTCCTGTGCATTCGGCGCAGACAGCTTCTGCACCGGGGTCCCTGTCTTTTTCTCCCTTGGTGCAGTCATTGATTCTGACTGACGCCTACCACTGTACTAGCTTCAGAACCCCCCCCCCCCCCCCCGGTGCCGACTGTGTTTGACACAGGCTCCGACCACTGTACCTGCATCGGCAGCATCCCTGACCACGGTGCCGATGTCCTACACGGCTCAACTGATAATGACACCTTCAGTTCCGAAGATTGAGCACTTTCCCAGAACTAAGTATTCTCCCTCTTATGACCCCTTTTTGGGACAACAATTTAGTCCTTTTCTTGAGAAGCCAGAATCTCTATCAACAGCTTCCTTCAGATCCACCAGGAGTCTTTCGGAACAAGGTGTAGTGAGGGTTGTGGACCAGCTTTTGGCAGCTAGAGGATTACTCACCCCAACTAGGTCTTCCCTCCCTCTTGGAATGGAAGCTCTCATGGCGTATTCTCCTGTCTATCCTCCTCCGACCTCCTCCCAGGTCTTTTAGACTTCGGTATCGATGGCCAACTTGGTGCTTTCTCTTTCTGCTCAGACATCAGAGGCTCATCTGTCGGCACTGATTACTCTTGGTGCAACTGCTCCTTTGGAACTGGTGCGCTCTTGGAGCAGTGAGAGGGGTGTCAGAACCATGGCACCTAGTTTGGCGCAGATTTTTTTTCAGTAGTGCAGTCTACGGCCACAGCTCTCCCAGCAGCTAACAGTCCTCTTGGAGCTCCTCACCAGGAGGCTGGCTCCTCGGGGCGGGATGTGACCCCGGTTCCAATGCCGTCCTTATCAGTTCTGGGCTCTCATCCCTCCTTGGGCGGGCCTGCTTTCCAGGTGATGGAGACGGTTCTTGCTTCAACAGGCTCGCAGTTAACACCGTTAGCATCAGCACCAGACTCCCCCTCTAGCATCCAACTGTACCAACCCCCCCTACCTTGCGATCCCAAGCATGGGACAGCCGCAAGACCTTCCCTTGAAGGGAACCCTTTCTCCAGAGTCGTCCTCAGAAGACTCCACTGGGGAGCCACCCCGGAAGAAGCTTTGCAAGAGGAAGCATCTTGATTCCCCTGAGGAATCCATTGCCGGACACAGATTGCGTTGAGGGAGAAGGGTCACCACGGTCTCCCTCGGGTGACCCCACCTGCGAATGAGCTCATTAGACTTATTGTGCAGCCTGCCTGGAAGGCCCTGGACAACATAGAACCTGTCCCCCTGTAGGCCAGATAAAATTTTGTCCACCCCTGAAGACCAACCCAACTGGTTCAAACAGCTGGTAGTTGATTCCATGGTTGTGGCGTCGGTCACAAAGAGTGAACTGGCAGAAGATAGTTGCATTGTTCATCCCATGAACAGGGAGTCTCTGGCTATGGATGGACTGGAGAAGTGGACCTATGATTCAGCTACCTTTGCCATTTGGTCACTGAATTACTTGGCACACTTTACTCTCCTCCAAAGAGACCTAATCTCAGAAATGTTTGTCTCTTTTGCAGTGGTATTGCCTGAGGGGGTTCGTGATACTGTTGCCTCTCAGCTAGCTACCCTGGAATCCATCTCAAACTCCTCGATGTGCTTGATTTCTCACACTACCAAGGGGCCAGCTCGAGCAGCCGCATTGGCCATCGTTATGAAACTGCATTCTTGGATGCGTTTGTGTGACTTCATGGACCCCTTTAAATCTTCCTTTGTCAACGTGCCTGTTGACATATATTCCCGTTTTGGCCCTAAAGTAAGAGACATCATCACGTAGTGAGAAGGACGGAAAGACCTTGTCTGCTGTGGGCATATGTTTTTCCACCCCCCCAGAGATCCTACGCCAGGAATCGGAGGGGAAGAAAGTTGTGGTTCAAGAAGTCCCAAGGATCTTTTCGTGATACTCGTGATGAGTAATCCCCCCGGGGCAGAGGGGGCAACTCAGGAAGATGCCCCTTTCGGGGCAGAGTGGGGGTCCCCCAACCAGGGTGCTAGAGATTCCTTCTCTGGTCGACCCTTCCAGCAGACCTGAACAGCGACTCGATTGCTTTCCTTTGGAAGCAGTTGGGGGAGTTGATTTTCTCTGCACCTACAGGCCTGGCAACTCAACGGATGAGTGGGCGCAGAGAATAATATCCAGAGGCTATCCTATCCCATTTGATCTTACTCCCAGACCCATAAAATGAATCCCCAATGTTCCACCCAGTTGAAATCGAAAATCTGCTAAGAAAGAGAGTCATCCAACCAGTCCCACCAGACCAGAGACAATCCAGGTTTTACTCCAAGTTCTTTTTAGTGCCAAAAAACTCAGGGGACTGGAAACCATTCCTGTATCTCAGCTTACTAAACAAATTCATCAAACCTCAAATATTCCAAATGGTCACAGTACAGTTTGTTCTCCCCTTTCTGGGGAAGGACAACTGGATGTGCTCTGTAGACCTCCAGGGCACGCACTACCACATAAAGATGGACAAATGCTCCCGGAGATTTCTCTGCTTCCGGCTAGGAACCAATCATTATCAGTTTAGGGTACTGCCCTTTGGTCTATTGACAGGCCCCAGAGTGTTCATCAAATGTATGGTAGTTGTAGTAGCTCATCTCTGATTGCAAGGATTCCAGGTGTTTCCATATCTAAATGATTGGCTCCTTACCGCCACGACCAGGAATCTCCTCATTCTCGGTCTCTTACACTCAAGGCCTTGCACTTCGCCTAGGGTTCACAATCAACATGGACGAATCACTAACGTTTCCAACAAGAGCACTGGAATTCATTGGCGCGATCTTCGACACAATGTCCTGTCAAGCTTTCCTTCCTCCTCACAGGCTTTCAAAAATAAGAAACGAGATTCAAGTTCTCCTCCCAACATGCCTTGCACTACAACTATTGGGCTCTATAGCAGCAGCCATTACCTTAGTACCACTGGTGAGGTTGCACATGAGGCTATTACAGTGGCTTCTTTCATCACAATGGTCTATCTTAACCCACCCATTCAACCACAAGATATGCCTTACAAACTTTTGCAAGAAAGAAATGGTATGGTGGATGAAGCCAGAAACTAATCTTTGTTGACCATTCTCCTTCCCCAGCCCAGGGCCACGGTGACCTCTGATGCTTCCCTGTTAGGGTGGGGGGGCATTTCCAGGGAAAGATGGTCCAAGGCACCTGGTCCCCCATGGAGTCTTAGTTGCACATAAGTGTCCTGGAATTGAGGGGAAGTTCTCTTAGTGATTGAAAAGCGTTCCACACATCCCTTCCTTCCGGGATCATTGCAATTCAGTTGGACAACATGTCAGTCGTCTGGTACATCAACAAACAAGGTGGAACCGGGTCTTACCCCCTGTGCCAGGAAGCCACGAGAATTTGGCATTGGGCGATGGCTTCCAACTGCTTTCTCATAGCAACACACATTCTTGGGAGTTCCAGTCTTATTGCAGACAATCTGAGCAGGAACATTATGTCTCTCGAGTGGTCCCTCAATCTGATAATAGCGGATCAGATCTTCCGCTCCTGGGGCAGGGCTTTCTGCGACCTGTTTGGTTCAACCCTAAACAACAAATGCAGAAGCTGTTTTGCCCTGATCCCCCCCTTATTGGGAGTCACTGAGGGATGCTCTAACACACGATTGACCCCCGGGTCTACTGTATGCCTTTCCCCAGTTTCCCTACATTCCAAAATTTCTACAGAAAGCTCAAAGGTTGAGAAGCAAAGTGATCCTCATTGCCCCTTATTGGCCCTGTCAAGTCTGGTTCCCATTCTTATGGCCTCACCTGTTTCACAAAGCATTATTGCAGGTTAATCCTCCTGTCAAGCCTCCTATAGAGCCATGGGACTTGACTTTGTTGCTTCAGTCGTTAACGAGTCCACCCTTCGAGCCTTCTAATTCCTGTGATATAAAGTTTTGTCTTGGAAAACTTTACTTCTAGTAGCCCTTGCCTCAGCGAGAAGAGTATCCGAGTTGTAGGCCTCAAGTGTCAAAAGATTTTTCATAAGCTTCCAAAAAGGAGCGGGTGTAGCCCTACTCTATAAGAATACCCTAAATATTATCACAACTGCTGTAGATATTCCCAATTTCAACAACTATGAAATACTCCTAGCTAAACTCTAACTTAGTAACAAAAAGTCACTCAACATTGTCACATGCTATATACCACCAGGCAGTAACATACTAACCACAGAAGCCTTCCTACAGTGGTCAAACCAAAACCTCCTTCAAGAAACCATTATACTCTGTGATTTCAACATAGATTGGAATACCTGCTCAACCTTAAACCCAACCAACCATATTAACCTCTATAACTTTCCGCAAGTTATCCACAGTAGGACTAGACTAGGATCTCCTAAAATTAAAGAAAGCTTCCTAGACTGGATATTAACAGGACAAATACCCCATACCAGACAGGTGTCCTCCCAGACACCCTCAGTGACAATCAACCCACTTTTCTATTAAAACTCAAAACCTAATCCACCTCTAACTCTAGATCAATAACCCACAACACAAAAAACTTTTACCTCAACAAATTCAAACTCAAAGTAAAACACCTTAACTGGTGCATACTAAAGACCTTACCCCTAGAAGAGGCCATAAACCATTTCAACAACACCTTCTTAAGCATCCTGAATGCCCATGACCCATCCCATATCATTAAACTCACAACTAAAACAGCCCCCCCCCCCGGCTCACCAAAGAGACTAAAAAGAAAATTTCAGACAGGAACAACGCCTGGCACACCTGGAGAGCCACTAAAACCCCAGCAGCTAAGATACAATTCCAACAGATCAGAAATTAAACAAAAATGTCAATCCTCTTAGATAAAAATAAATATTTCCTTGACCTAAAAAACAAGCACCAAAACAACCCCAAAAAGTTATGGGCAGGCATAAACGATATACTCCACCCTGGCTGCCCCTCCACCCCATCCCCTACTTCTGCTAAAGAAATCACACATATACCAGACACATTTAACAAATATTTCATAGAGACTATTGCTAACCTTGTTCGAAAACGGGCAACAGCTACTACTACTAATCACCCGCAACCTTCAGAAAAACCTAAAACTTTCTTCCAGTTTCTACCCATCCCAACCATGTCAAAAAGTTACTACTTAAACTCAAACCTACCTCACTCGCAGCTGATAAACTGCCTGCTGAATTCCTTCAGCTAGCTGCTAATGAACTTGCCTTCCCCATATCTATCCTACTAAACAGATCTATCTCAGAAACTTCAATCCCACCCATCTGGAAAACCTCCTATATTATCCCCCTCCATAAAGGTGGAACCTCCACCGATCTCGCTATTTATCACCCCATAGCCATTCTGTCTCTTCTGGCCAAAATACTTGAGAAATGCGTCCACCACCAACTCATGCCATACTTGCTTAACAACCAACTGCTTTCTCCTACACAGCATGGATTTAGGCCAGCAGGTAGCACTACCACAGCCCTACTTTCTTTCACAAATGTCATCAGTCAAAACAAACACACAGGCAAACTAACTTCTGTCATATTTCTGGACCTATCGAAGGCCTTTGATATGGTCAATCACGCCAAACTGTTACATGCCTTTGCTGACCTCAGCCTAAGTAACCAAACCCTAGGATGGTTTCAGAACTACCTACATGGGAGACAGCAAGCAGTTCAGTGGGTCAATAACTTATCCTCACTGCTACCCATCACCACAGGGGTCCTACAAGGATTCATTTTAGGTCCCCTCCTATTCTCTATGTTCTCAAACAGTCTTCACACTATCTGTCAAAATACAACAGTTATACAATATGCTGATGACTCTACACTTGTATGTTCAGCCAATGACCCTCAGACACTTCTCTCTATAACACAAGAAGTCTTCCATACCACAGAAATCTGGTTTCTTAGCAAGCAACTACTTTTAAACCAAAAAAAAAAACTATTACTGTTCCCACCAACCAAAATTACCACCAAACACATTCCATTTAACACAGTCTCCAGAGCTGGGACCATCATCTCCCCTGATGCTCACACCAAATTGCTAGGAGTTACCATCGATAATGATCTCAAATTTGATCTTCATATTAACCAAACCGTTAAAACTATTCACAAAAAAACTGAACAGTCTAAAAATAAACACTTCCTAACACAAACTGCTAGGATAACAATTGCTCAGACTCGCCTTCTCTCAGCATTATTCTATTCCTCATCCATACTCACCAACCTGCCCAAAACCGAAATTGACAAACTCAATACTTGCTATATAATCAAATTGGAAAATTTGCAACAGGTGCCACCTATCGTGCCCACCACTGCCTATCCCTAAAGCAACTTGACTGGCTTGAATTCCCTAATCTTCTGAACTATTATCAACTATCCTTTGCACACAACCTCCTATTATTCCCTGACAAAACCCCATCACTGGCTAATCTGCTAGTACCTCAAAATAAAAACTTCACTCTAGCAACAAAAGACTAAAATCACTAAAACCAACAACACAGCAGGTGACTCCCTCTTCCCCAACTATATTGGAAAACTCTGGAACTCCCTACTCACATATATTACCTCAGCTGTCTCATCGGACACATTTAAAAAAAAACTCTTGAAAGAACACCTCAAGCACTCTTGGATCTGCACATGCTCACCACCTGGCGAAACCCCCCCCCCCCACCTTACACTCTCTACCCCTACATCAACTACTGAAACTTAACACCTCTTTTTCCTGCCTTGCATATCCCAACATCCTTTCAACCTTCCCTATTGCTCCCCTACCAATTATTCCCACTACCTAATATGCACTTACAATTTTTCCCCCTCTACCTTACTTACCTGCTCCCTCACTATTCTCTTCTACTGTACCACACAAGTATGGAATAACTACATCTTAACCTGAATACTCAAGTGTATCCTATCCAGAACTGTTAAACTTGAATCTAACGTCGCCTTAAAATGACCTTTGTCAACCTTCATACCTGACATGTAAACTTGAACTAAGCATGAATAATATGTTACTTAGCTATGTTAAGTCTGTTACTCTCTATGAATGTGAACACCTCTATTACTTGTAACGATTAGCTGATTTGTACTGTGGAGCTTTTTTCCCTGGGGCTCCACTGAACATGGACAAGCATCCAGTTGGATTTTCCCGGTCAACAAATGTAAAATAAAATAAATAAATAAGGAAAGAGTTTCTCTACGTACTGACCCCCTTTTTGCCCAGGATCATTTCTGTTTTTACCATTAACCAATCTACTGACCTTCAGATTTTCTTTTCCCACCATTCAAATAGAGGGGAATACCTTCTGCATACCATCAATGCTCATAGGCAACTTCGTTTCTACTTGGACAGAACTAAGTCTTTCAAAAAACAGATGAATTGCTTATGGCCTTCGCAGGACCCAGAATGGGTAAGCCTATTTCCAAAATGACTATCTTTCTTGGCTCAGAAACGCCATCACTTTCATCTGTCGTCAAAACAAAGTGCCCTTGCCTTCCAAAATAAAGGCTGTCTTTACTAGATCAATGGCTACCTCAGTGGCCTTTCATTCCAGAGCCTCTATGGATGATATCTGCGCGGCAGCCACTTGGGCAAGATCTCATACCTTTATCACTCATTACAAATTGGATTTGGCCTCCAGTGGGACGAGCATCTTTTTTTTTTCTATGGTGCTCAGGAATGCCCTTCCTTAGGGCAACCCAAAACTTGAGTAGCTGGGGACTCTGTCCTATCAGTAAGGAATGAATGAAGATTTACAACATCAGATAAAGAAGTTATGTTTTGCCATAATGCTCCCATCTGTGTTGTAGATCTTCATTCATTCATTCATTCATTACTTCCCGCACGCCTTCTCCTGCCTGGACTCTTGGTGGACTTAAGGATCTCTTTATTAGTTAAGGTACCTGCTCAGATGGAGCCTCCTACTGACACTATTATTATTTCTACAGTATAAGGGTGAGCAAACTCTATCTGAAGAGACGGAGAGGGCATTGTGGGTAGGTCTTAGCTGAGAGTTTTTGGCTGGCTCGGGATTAGTACCGGCTGTGTCTGTTCCGAGGACCGAACCTAAGTCCTATCAGTAATGAATGAATGAAGATCTACAACTCAGATGGAACGTTATGGTAAGACAGCTTTTTTCCCCACAGTGAGCAAGATAGAACTAACTCTGGTCTACTGTTGGAGTCTGTTTCTCTAGCCTGCAAAGACCTTACTCTAGGAGTCCATGCGGAGGGAAGAAGATGTGGTTCCAAAAATCTCAAGGACCTTTTTAAGAATCGTATGGGAATTTTTCTGCCAGAGGCAGAGGGGGAAATAGTAATTGAAGATGACGTTTTTGTGGCAGAGAGGTTCCGCAGAACCAAGTGTCTTAAATTCTTTCTCAGACAGGCCCTTTCAGCGCACTCTCGAGGCAGTTGGGAGGTGCTTTTCTTGCACCCACATGCCTGGATAGCATCACAAAAGATTCTTGGGTGCAAAGGATCATATCCAGAGGACACTTCATTCCCTTTTTACAAAACTTCTCACAAAAGGGAGGTCTCCACGATGGTCCCCTCAATCAGAGGGAATTAGCCTTAGCAATTCAAAAGCTGCTAGAAAGAGTCATCCAAAATGTCCCACAAGGCCAAGCAGGATCCAGACTCTACTCAAAGTTCTTTTTAGTGCAAAAGAAGTCGGGGGGGGGGGACCCAAGACCTATTTTAGATCATAGTCCTCTAAATCAGTTTGTGAAGACTGGATGGTCACAGTTGGTCCATTCTGCTCCTTTCTACAAACGGATGTCTGGATGTGCTGTATAGAGCTTAAAGATGCATAACATTGCATCAAAATACACAGGTGTTCTTGAAGATATCTGTGCTTTCGACTGGGAGCCAGTCATTGCCAGTTCAAAGTCTTGCTTTTTGGTCTCACCACAGCCCCCAGGGTGGTCACCAAATGCATGGCAGTGGTTGCAGCTCATTTCAGACTGCACAAATTGAGTGCTTTCTTATTTAGATGACTGGCTCCTCTGCACCAACGAAGCATCTTCTAGAGAAGGCTAGGGATTACTTAATCCAGTTGCATCTATTCCTAGCATTCACAGTAAATCTTTCCAAGTTCCAGCTTCAATCAGTTAAAGCCTTGGAGTTTATAAGAGCTCGCCTGGACAGTCAGTTTGCATTCTTACCTCAGAGCAGAATTCATTCCCTAAGATAGCATGTCAGACAGATTCTAGACCATTCCTATCCTCCTGCGAGACTGGTTCTTCAAACGTAGGTTCGATGGCTGCAGCGATCACCCTATTACCCATGGCTTGATTTCTTATGAGGCTTCGCCAGTGGACCCGGTCAGTACAATGGTTGATGTTTCACCATATCCTATAAATAATTTCGCAAGCCTGCAAGGATTCCCTAATTTGGTGGATCCCATCCAACAAGCTCTGATAGGACCACCCATCCTCCCCCAAAAGCCACGCTGACCACAGATGCCTCCCAACTGGGATGGGGACATTTCTTGCGACAGACTGTTCAGGGTACGTGGTCCCCAGAAGAGACTAATTTGCATATCAATGTCTTAGAGATGAGTGATCCTACTAGCATTGCAGTCCTTTCAGAACTCTCTCCTAGGTACAATTACTATTCAGACAATATGTCAGTGGTTTGGTACATTCACAAACTGGGGGGAACCAGATCTTGGCTCTTTGATGAGAAACAGTGAGAGTCTGTAGTGGGGGATCTCTTCCAATCACTTTGTTGTAGCAATGCATATTCCAGGGAAATCCAGTGTCTTGATGCCACACGAGTGGTGTCTCAATCATGTAGTGATGGAAGAGATTTTTTGTCACTGGGGATGTTATGTGATCCTATCTCGCCTACATTCTGTACTGATGGGCTCGGAGCCGATCCCTCGGCTCCGACTCGGCATGCTATGCTATAGAGCGAGGCCTCTTATTGGCTGAGCTATTTCTTATCCCAGGATGCACCACCACTAATCCCCCAGATCTCGTTTGCCGCTTACAAGCTAAGACGTGGTCTCAACTTGGCTGGGCTAAGTACTAATTTATTTAGACTTTTCCTGTCAGGAATTTCCTAGTTTTCAACCCAAAAGCTGTTTTAACAGCTATTTTTGTGATACGTGTGTGTTTTTGTTGATTCTGTTGAGAAAGTTGTTAAATTTTGTTAAGGGAAGGTTTCCGTTTTAGTTAGAGGGGGCCTTCCCCTTTTGCTATTCTAGCGTTATTTGTAGCGTTTATTAGTGGGTCAAGTACCTGTTTTAGTTAGAGGGTCTTGACCCTCTCTTTCTGTGTTTTTTTCTTGTGCACTTGTTTGTGTAAAAAAAAAAAAAAAAAAAACTTTATATTGTGAACTTCTAACCTAATTTTTTCGTGTTATTTAGATAACTGTGTTGTTCTTTAAGTCATGTCCAAAGAACATAAACCCTCTGCATTTAAAAAATGCACGAGGTGTGGTTTTAAGATGTCCATAACGGACGACCACTCCTCGTGCGTTTACTGTTTAGGCGCCAAGCATCTGCAAGAATCATGTAGCGTGTGTCACGCCTTTTCATCAAGAGTCCTCCAGGAGAGGGAAAACAATTAATCCTTAAGGGATTAATCAAGCCATCCTTCGAGGAGGCTTTATCTTCGTCTCCCTCTCCTTCAAAAAAGAATAAAGCGTCGGCTCCGACAAGTCTGTCGGAACCGACTGCCAAAAAACCTAGGCAGACTTCTCCATCGGCTCCACGGACTTCGGAGCCGAGGGCGGAACGGTCTGCCTCGATGCCTCCAGCCTCGACCCCTCTGGTTTCAGAGCCGAGGACTGGGGCATCGAGAGGCGGGTCACCTTCATCGGCTCCACTGATATTGGAGCCGATGAGGGTTACCAGCTCAGACTCTTCCCCTTTGGAGCCGAAGTCCTTATCGGCACCGAGGGAAATTGCCTTGAGATCTCCCTCGGAGCCGATAGTGGTAGAATCCATTCGGAGCCGGTCCCCTAGTCCTTTGGAGCCGATGGAGAAATCGGTTCGGACCCGATCGGTATCCTCCAGATCATCCAAGATGTCTGATTCGGACATCGACAGGGTGCTCCTAAGACTCTTCCAGTCTCCGGTGTTCCAAAAGCTAGTTTCGGCTCCAGCCCATTCGGCTTCGGAGCCGATGGTCCACCTCCCTACTATGGTTCCTCCTCCAACAGCCTCGGCACCGTTGGTGCTGGTGGAACCGGTGGAGGTTTTAGGGTCGGGCCCGACCCTTACTCCAACTCCGGCTCTTGGGTCGGAGTTCAGTACATGAACTTCTTCCGTCGGCCCTGGGGGGGGATGCTTCGGGATTGATGTTTTCGGTCCCAAGTCTCCCTCTTGGTGCGTCGGTGGCGGGAGTGCCGTCCACTGTCGTGGCCACGGAGGTGGGACCCTCCCAGGATTCTGGTGGTCCCGCCTTCAGGGCTATGAGGGGTGAGTTAGCCAAATCTTCTTTGGCTACCTCCACGGTCTCCCCAGCTCCTTCCCTGCATACCGAGACTGGGTCTTTGGCAGTCCCCCTGTCCTTGGACAGCGGAGCCCCGGGGCCAGAGGTTACCCCCACTGGGGTTCCCCCCCCCTCCTGGAGGTCCTTCTGAAGCCTCTTCGGAAGAACCCCCCAGGAAAAGATCGTGCAAGAGGAAGCACGTTGACTCCCCTGATGAGTCTCTTACATCAGACACTGATCTCGATGATGCAGAGGGGTCCACTAAGTCGTCCTCGGATGATGTCTCCTTTGCAGACATCCTGGAAGCCCTTAAACAACGAGGCGGCTGGCAGTCCAAACCTCCTTCTGCTGATGAGTCGGTGTTCCTTGAGGCCTTCGGGGCTCAGCCCTCCGCCTCCTGGGTGTCTCCGCCCTTCGATGAGCTCTTGGATTTGATCTGTCTAAGGGCGTGGGAACACCCAGACTCTGTGGAACCGGTGCCTGCTCGTCCGAATAAGTTCCCCTCGGCACCCCCTGAAAAAGAGTTTCTAACTAAAGGTGTGGCTGTAGATGCTTTGGTCGTGGCATCTGCTACCCAGCAAGATGTAGCAGAGGCTTCGACGTCCGTCCATCCTCCTAATAAGGAGTCTAGGAGCATGGATCGGTACGGAAAGCGCACCCTAAGTTCAGCGGCCTTTACATTAAGGTCCTTGAACTACCTTACGCACTTTACTAGATTTCAGAGGGATCTGATTAAAGAACTATCCGATACCCTCTTGGGTAACCTGCCTGAGGAGCTGGCCCAGACGGTTGGCTCTCAGCTGGCTACATTGTCGTCCATTTCAAACTCGTCCATGAGGCTCATTTCTTATGCGGCCGAAGGCGAGTAGAGCGGTACAGGCATTGCTCTACGGAGACAAGCCTTGCTCCGCCTGTGTCATTTCATGGAGGCCTTTAAGTCTTCCTTTGCCGACGCCTTTGATGGGTCCTCGCTGTTTGGACCCAAGGTAAAGGACACACTGACCCGCTGCGAACAGGAGGGTAAGACTCTGACTGTCGTAGGGGCACGATTTTCCACTCCCTTTCGGCCTTATCCCAAGGCTAAAAGAGGAGGGAAAATGTGGTTCAGTAGATCTCAGAAGCCTTACCCCTCTCAGCAGGAGGATCCCCCTTCCAGAGGCAGGGGAGGGAAATTCTTCCGGAAGACGCCGTCCCAGAGGCGGCAGAGGCCCTCGCAACACTGGAGACCGCGAGTCCTTTCGTGGCTCTTCAGCCTTTCACAGTCCCTGAGGGATTGCCCGACTGTGCAGCTCCGGAGCCAGTCGGGGGTCGTTTCTCGAAGCACCTAAAACCCTGGGAAGGTATCACTCAGGACCGATGGGTGCTTCGAATTATCGCCGGAGGTTACACCATCCCTTTCTCTCATTCTCCACCTCAGTCCAGAAAAATCCCGGACCCGCCACCCAGTCAACGGGATACTGCAGCCTCAGAAGTTTCAAAGCTGCTGCAAAAAAGAGTCATCCAACCGGTTCCCGCAGACCAGATCAGATGAGGGACTTACTCAAGATTCTTTTTGGTGCCAAAAAAGACCGGGGACTTGAGGCCCATTTTGGACCTCAGCATTCTGAACCGTTCAGTCAGAAAGTCCAAGTTCCGAATGGTCACCCTACAAACCATTCTCCCATTGCTGGAGAGAGGTATTTGGATGTGCTCCATAGATCTCAAGGACGCTTATTACCATATCATGGTACAGCAAGCGTCCAGGAGACATCTGCGCTTCAGCTTAGGAGGCAGTCATTTTCAGTTCCGCACGCTGCCCTTTGGTCTCACCACAGCCCCCAGGGTGTTCACCAAGTGCTTGGCAGTCGTGACTGCTCACCTGAGAAGTCTAGGATTCCAGGTGTTTCCGTATCTAGACGACTGGCTCCTAACTGCCACCTCCAAGCATCTACTACTTGCGGAGCCTACAAGCCACTATATCACTGGGCAATTCCCTTGGAATCACCTTCAATTGGCCAAAGTCTGTGTTGCTGCCATCTCAACGAATAAGATTCATAGGGGTAGAGATGGACTCAAACCGAATGCGGGTCTGTCTACCTACAGACAGAATACAAACCATACAGACTAAAGTTCGAGCCTTACTTCCCAGGTCAAAAGCCCCAGCCAGAATAGCCCTGCAACTATTGGGATCCATGTCCGCCACGGTTCTTCTAGTCCCCTTGGCAAGGTTGCACATGAGAATTCTCCAGTGGCTTCTTTCAGCTCAGTGGTCCTTTCAGGAACTCCCTCTCAGTCACCTCATATGGATCACGGAAACATGCAAACGGGACCTTCGCTGGTGGCTAGTGCCCTCCAATTTGGATCAGGGACGACCCTTTGTTCCACCTCCTCCTGCGGTCACTTTGACCATGGATGCCTCCCAGATGGGGTGGGGGGGGGCATTCCCTGGGCAGGTCAGTCTAAGGCAAATGGCACCCGGAAGAGACCCTACTTCATATCAAACATCCTAGAAATGAGGGCAGTACTTTTGTCCCTTCAAGCCCTTCACGATTATCTCCCTCAGGGCGTAATTGCCGTTCACTCAGACAACATGTCAGTTGTCTGGTACCTGAACAAACAGGGAGGGACCAGATCCTATCCTCTTTGCAGAGAGGCCATGAGAGTTTGGGAATGGGCAGTCTCGACCAAACGCTTTCTAGTGGCTACTCATATCTCGGGCAAGTCCAATGTGATAGCCGACAGACTGAGCAGAACCATCCTCTCTCCTCACGAATGGTCTCTGAACATGACAGTTGCAAGTCAGATTTTCAGCAAATGGGGAGTCCCGTGTTGCGACCTCTTCGTGACTCCACTAAATGCGAAGTGCAAAGAATTCTTCTCTCTAACCCCGGCTCCGGGGAAGAGCCCCATGGACGCACTAGCCCGTCCTTGGCCCACCGGCTTCCTTTATGCCTTCCCTCCAGTTCCTCTCCTTTCCAGGGTGATCCAAAAGGCATCTCTCTTGGGGAGCAAAATTATCTTAGTTGCTCCTTACTGGCCTCGTCAAGTATGGTTTCCCTATCTTCGGAAATATGCTCTGGAAGGTCCATGGTTCCTGGATCAGATCCCAGACCTTTTGGTTCATCAGTCGGGACTATTCCACCAGTCCCTGCACACCTTAAAGTTGACGGCTTGGCTCCTCCTCTTCCGACTATAGTCAGGAGTCGTACATTGGATCCAGAGGTTGTACACATATTATCTTCGGCCCATAAGTCTGCTACAAAGAAACTGTATTCTAGCAAATGGAAAAGATTTGCTATTTGGGCTCAACTCCGGGGCCTGGACCCCATCTCTATTCCCGTGGCAGAAGTACTAAAATTTTTAACTTCTCTTTTCAATCAAGGCTCTTCAGTCTCTACCATCAAGGTCCAATTGGCAGCGATTTCCTATTTTCACGAATCCATAAACCCACCTTTGAGCAACAGATTGTGTAAGACCTTCTTGAAAGGTGCTGCTCTGTTAAGACCTCTGATTTCTCATCCTGCACCTCCATGGGATCTCGATGTGGTGTTACGCGCCTTAACTTCCTCCCCCTTTGAACCGGCGGCTACATGTGATCTAAAGTTTCTATCATGGAAGACTGCTTTTCTGGTGGCGATTACTTCTGCCAGAAGAGTTTCAGAACTTCAAGCTTTGTCAGTAAAACCCCCGTACTTGGTTTTTCACAAAGACAGAGTATCTCTCAGGCCAAATCCTTCCTTTGTCCCTAAAGTTTGTTCCAGTTTCTGCTTACAACAATCGTTAGAACTTCCAGTCTTTTTTCCAAAATATTCTAACAAAGCGGAATTCATATTCCACACACTAGATGTCCACAGGCAGTTGCGTTTTTATTTAGACAGGACCAAACAAACAAGGAAAACCGATCAGTTGTTTATATCCTTTGCAGACAATAAATTGGGCAAAGCTGTCACAAAGGTCACTATTGCCAAATGGATCAGGGACTGTATTACTCAAGCTTATTCTTATTCTAACAAAGAGCTTACCACCTCTGTCAAAGCTCATTCTACAAGGGCTTTGGCTACTTCCATAGCATTTCATTCTAAGCTTGCCATTAGTGACATTTGTGCTGCAGCTACATGGTCTTCCCCGCACGCTTTCATTTCCCACTACAAATTGGATGTGGCATCTAGAGGACGAGCTTCATTTGGTTCCACAGTGCTCAGGAGTGTTTTCCAATGAGCCACCCTGGATTTAGGTGCTAGGGACACTGTCCCATCAGTACAGAATGTAGGCGAGATAGGATCACATAACATCTTTTAGTGATGTACTTACCATAACTTTAGATGTTTGGGATACATCTCGCCTACATTCCTAATAACCCACCCTCCTTCCCCCTTCCTTTGAGATCAGAGGATATCAGAAGGTCCGAATCCTGTTGTTTCATCTTGAAACATCTAACAATGTTATATAAACAAGTTGTGCATGTGTGCATGAATGCGGACAAACAAGATCTGGGGGGGATTAGTGGTGGTGCATCCTGGGATAAGAAATAGCTCAGCCAATAAGAGGCCTCGCTCTATAGCATAGCATGCCGAGTCGGAGCCGAGGGATCGGCTCCGAGCCCATCAGTACAGAATGTAGGCGAGATGGATCCCAAACATCTAAAGTTATGGTAAGTACATAACTAAAAGTTAACCTTGCTGTGACGTCTTTGCTTGTCCCTTCAGCAATAAGCGCAGCAGGCTCTTTGCCCTAATATTCACCCTCCGGTGGGAGTTACCACAAGATGCTGTAGTCTGTTTGGTCCCCCAGATCTTCTGTATGCTTATCCTTCCCTCCCCTTAATACCCAAATTTCTTCAGAAAATCACAACTGTTGAAGAGCAAAGTAATCTTTATTGGTCTCTTCTGGCCTCTGCAGGTATGGTTCCCATTCCTATGGTCTCCTCTTCTATGCCTACCGTGAACACTGGACCCCAGTCCAGATCTCCCTATCACACATCCATTGGGAGTGATTCATCCCAGATGTTCAAGGCCTCAAGTTAACTGCATGATTTTCCCCAATTCCAGTGATGGCTAGACAGTCCAGGCTTTCCACTCCAGTTCGTCAGATTTTATCCTCCTCTCAAAAACCTCTTACCAGAAAGGTTTACAAAAGTAAACAAAAGAGATTTTCAGTTTGGGCAGAACAAAAAAAAGCTGGGATCCCTTCACAGCTCTAATAACTGCTATATTGGATTTTCTGGATTCAGTTTTTCAGGACAATGCCAGTTTCTCCACCATTAAATCCCAACTAGCAGCCATCTCTAATTACTACAAAGGACAATAATGCCTTACCGGTAGCTTCTAAAATTTTTAAGGTTTTTCTGAAGGGTGCGTTTTTGCTTATACCGCCAATGAGGCCCTACTCCACCCTGATATCTTACTGTTTTATTACCAACTTTAACTCCATTCCCCCTTTTGAACCTTCATCTGTCAGACCTGAAATTTCTCTTGGAAAACAGTGTTTCTTGCTTTATGTCAGCAAGGCAAGTTTCTGAACTCAAAGTACTCTCTACCCCCTTCAAAACTGCCTTATTTGTTTTTTTGTTCACAAAGACAGAGTGACATTAGCTACAAACCCTTCCTTCCCGACAATAGTTGTTTGAGTCCAGCATGAATTAAGTAATAAATTACCAGTCTTCTTTCCAAAATCTGACAATAGGGGCGAATGTATGCTACATCTTTTAGTTGTGCATAGACCATCTTTGTTTTTACCACCATAGAATAAAAGTTACCTTGGCTAAATGGATAACAGATGGCATTTCCTTTTGTATATTCTCTAAGAAGGTTGACCTTGCCTAAATCTCTAAAAGGTTCATAGGTAGATACTAGGCTATTGGTCCTAGGGCCTATATAATCCTAGCTAAAAAGGTACCTTGGCTTTCGCCACCCAAGAAAATTATTTTCCTGTGCCCCTGTCGAGCAGAGCCACATAAGTGATCCCCGGGGTGAATTTCCTATTTCCCATCCAATCAAGATTTTTCTTGGAGTGCTAATGAGGAGCTTTGTTTGATTATAGATAGGTAGTTTGGTTCAGAGCATGGGAAGTCTCTGGGACAGGAATCTATCCCTCCCGCATGTTATGTTTATTGTGGTGATAAGGTTTAGGTCCATAGAGCATGTAGCTTGGAGAGATTGGGATTTCTTTAAGTGGAGCATGTCCAGCAGCTCTGGGTTTGACATAGCTTTGCATGTTAGGCAGAGATTGCCTCTGAGTAGGCGATATGCGACGGAGTAAAGCTGGAATTGTTTGAGACAGTCTGCGTAGGGCATCTGTTTGAGGCCGGTAATCCTCTTTGAGGTATTTCTGTGGCCTTTCCAGTTGTATTTCTGTGGCCTTTCCAGTTGCTGAAGTCTTGTGAGGTACATACCAAAAGGGGCATTGTACTCCTATAATGGGTCTAATGAGTGACTAGTCGAGGGGAATAATTACGTCTTTTTTCTTTGATGCGAAAACTTTTGTGATGAGGTGTGCCACGTAGAAGGATTTCCTGACTACTTTGGCAATGTGATTATCAAAGGACAGACTACTGTCCACCTGTGTCCCAAGGTCTCTTATCACACTTTTGGTGTTGTAGACTGCCACCTATGTGGTTGTTCATGGGTACAGAGTTTTTACCAAAAGGGATGACAATGCACTTTTTGGCATTGAGCTTGAATCCATGTCTTTGACACCAGGAAGTGAGGCCTCTTTGTAGGATGTCCACATCATTAGGAGTTTTGATTATGGCTCCTAGTTTGCAGTCGTCTGCTAACTTCATTAGCCAAAGACTTTCTGTGTTGGCCTGTACATCAGAGAAGTAGATGACAAACAGGAGAGGACCCAGGACTGAACTTAGTGGTACTCCACTTGTCACTGGTCTGATGTCTGATTTGGAGTCTGCTACTTTCACAGTGTGGGTTCGGTCAGTGAGCCAGTTGGCAACCCATCTTTTGACATGGGGATTTATACCTAGGTTACTGAGTTAATCTATAATTCCAGAGTGGGGAATGATGGTGAAAGCCTTGGCGAGCTCTAGATAGGCTGTGTGAACCACTTTACCCTCATCTGCAGCTTTGGTGACTGCTTCAAAGTCAATCAGGTTTAGGAGACATGATTGCCTTTTACAAACCCGAACTGGGTTGGGGTACGGAGTTTGGAGATTACCAATGTCTTTGTTTATAAGTTCCATGATGATACGTTCCATGGCCTTGCAGACCAGGCTAATGGGGCGGTAGTTCCCGGAGTCCGTGGTGGGTTCCCCCTTTGTGGAGTGGGATAACCGTCGCTGTGTGCCATTTAGTGGGCACAAAGCCTGAGGTGAGGCTATGATTGAACATGGTACTTAGATGTGTTGCCAGTTCGTTTTGTAGTTCATGTAGAATGCAGCCTGGGATGTTGTCAGGTCCCATGGATGCTGTGATGTTAAGTTGTCTATCTTGCCTTCGTTCTTGCTGGTTGGTTGGGATCTGAGCCGATCCTCTGCTCCATCTCAGCCATCTTCAGTAGCTCGAGAGCTGTTTACTGGCTCGAGGCTACCCCTTATCCCATAATGCCTAGCGATAGTTACCCAGATCTCCTTTGCCGCTTCAGCTCCGAGGTGTCGTTTTTCTGGCTCAGGCTTGTATGGAGTTTTTTGTGTAACTTTTTCACTAGAATTTAACTTTTCTAGTATTTTATTATTAGCGATAGTTTTGTTTCTGTGATAGATAATCGTTTATATTATAGTATCCCTCTTTTTGTAGAACTCGTTTATCTTAGAGAGTTCTCCTCCCCCCCCCCCCCCCCCTCTTCTTGTCAGGTTAGCCGTTTAAGTTAGAGGCTTTCCTTCTGGTTTTTTTTTTTTTTTTTTTTTTTTCCCTTATAGGCTAGCCGTTTAAATTAGAGGCTTTCCTATTGTCTTAAAAAAAAAAAAAAAAAAAAAAAAAAAAAAAAAAAAAACTTTAGCTATAATCTTTCGAGTAGGTGTGTTTCTTGTAGACTGTATATTGCTTCTAGTTTTTGTTGTCATAATTGGTTTTCTTTCTGCTGTAAAGGATGTCAAAGGAATCCAAGGTTTTTGGGTTCAAGAAGTGACTCATGCCATCAGAAAATGTCTCTGACAGATGGGCACACTTCTTGCGTCTATTGTTTAGGCGCTGTGCACCTGCAGGACTCTTGTTCTATTTGCCATGCCTTTAGTCCAAGAGTCTTGCAGGAGAGCAAGAATAAGCTGATTCTTGGGGTCTTTTAAAACCCCAGGATTCACCGGCCAAGAGCTCACAGCCAGTGAAACCCCCTAAAATCCACTAAGCCGTCGGCTCCAAGTTTGGAGCCGACTTCGGTTCAGGATTTACCTTCTATGTCGGTTCCGGCTGGCACCGACAAGACAATCTCCCAGTCAGCTCCATCAGAGGCTTCGGAGCCATCGCGGAGTCGCAAGAGACTGAGGTCCCCTTCAGTAGAATCTGTGCATTCGGCTCCTCTGTCTCTTTTACTTCAGAGCAAGCATAGTCACCGATCCTCTCACTCCTCTCGATCCTCTAGACTGTTGGATCGTGATGTGGAGAGAGTGGTCAGTAGGTTGCTAAAGTTGCAGGCACTAGCTAAATTGTTGTCCAGCCCTCTTCAACAGGTGCCTGCTCCGTCCATTTCTCTTGATGTTCCTCCTCTGACTCCAATGAGTTCGGAGCTGGAATTCGTTGGGGTTAGAGTAGTGGAACCGTCGGCTCCGATAACTCTATCTCCTTTGGTTCCGACGTCTGCTCAGATTCCCTCTGTGGTACCTTCCATTGAGGGATCTGGGCGCCCTGGGCTCCCTCGTTGGCTCAGAGGGGGTGAGTGGCATTGGACCCTTTTCCGACCCCGTTCTCCCTCTCAGAGCTTCAGCGCAGGTGAGCTCTGCTCCAACATCGGCCTCGGAGCCACCCCCCTCGGTGCGGAGAAAGATTCCTATTTCTTCGGAACTGGAGCTTTCTCTGCATCATGGCAGGGACACCTTATATGTCATGCGGAGTGTGCTGTCCCCCGAGTTAGCTCCACTATCAGCCCCACCGACTCCGTCCCCTGTAGTGCCTGTGCCAACCTCTGCCCCTCCTCCAGACCCTAAGTGTAGGGAACCGATGCTGCAGGACACCCCATTGGGAGTTTTCTCCTCTTCTGCGGCCTCTCCTGATCACTCAAAAGAGCCCTCTCTGAAGAAAGTGTAAGAGGAAGCACATTGACTCCCCCGAGTCTGTCACTTCTGATACAGACTTAAATGATTCGGTGGGGTCCCCGAGATCCCCCTCTGAAGATGTTTCCTTCTCGGACAGCCTAGAAATGCTTAAGCAGAGGGGGAACTGGAATCCCCTAGCTCCTTCTGAGGATAAGTCTGTATTTCTGGATGCCTTCGGTTCCTGACCTTCCACCTCCTGGGTGTCTCTGCCTTTCGATCCACTTATGACAGTGGTGGCTCGAAAGGCTTGGTCAGCTCTGGATACAATGGAACCAACTCCGAGGAGACCTAGTAAATTCATTACAGCACCCCAGGATAAGCAGTTCCTTTTGAAAGGTGCCCCTGTTGATGCTATGGTGGTAGCAGCAGTCACCAAAGAAGAGTTAGCGGAGACCTCTTCATCTGTCCATCCCCCTAATAAGGAGTCTAGGACTATGGACAGATACGGGAAGCGAATGTTTGCTTCAGTGACCTTCTCTTTGAGGTCACTGAACTACCTGTGTCATTTTACCCGACTTCAAAGAGATCTCCTTAAAGAGCTCTGAGATAAGTGGTTGGGAGGATGGCCTAATGGTTAAGGTGTTTGCCTTACAAACACCAGGTGCAGGGTTTGAGTCTCACAAGGGAAAATTGCCTAGGCTTACAATGGCTCGCAAGGGCAGTTAGCCTAGTACTAACCTATGAACCCTCCAAGATCCAACAGCTGAGGGAGCACAAGTCAAGGTAGCTTCCCAGCTAGTGACACTTAATTCTGTTAACTCCTCCATGAGGCTCATTTCCTATGCAGCCGATGGGGCGAGTAGAGTGGCAGGTACCGGGGTGGCCCTTGGGAGACATGCGTGGATGCGGCTGTGTAACTTTGTGGAACCCTTTCGAGCGTCCTTCAACACTCCCTTTGATGGTTCCTTTCTTTTTTGGACCACAGGTGAAAGACACTTTGAGTAGGTGTGAGCAAGAAGGCAAGACTCTCTCTGCTGTGGGAGTCCGTTTTTCCACTCCCTCTAGACCTTACCCCAAGGGTCAGAAGAGTGGGAAGATGTGGTTCCGTAAATCTCAGGGAGCCTTGCCTGACACACGTAGTGATTTTTTTCCTCCAGAGCCAGAGGGGGAAACAATAACAGACGCCGCCATCGCGGCAGAGGGGGTCTGCAGAAGCAGGGCAACAGAGAATCCTTCTTTGATAAGCCCTTCCAGCATCCCTGAAGGGTTGCCCGGCTGCTCAACTCTGGAGGCAGTCGGGGGAAGACTTTCGCTGTACCCAAAAGCCTGGCAAAGTTTAACACAAGACAGATGGGTACAGTCCGTTATATTCGGAGGTTACAAAATTCCCTTCCATCAACCCCCTTTACAATCAAGGAAGACCCTTCCAGATGTTCCACCCAATCTGAAGGAGCAAGTAGTAATAGAAGTTTCAAAACTGCTAGAAAAAAGAGCCATCCAGGAAGTCCTAGCAGACCAGCACGGATCCAGAACTTGCTCAAGGTTCTTTTTAGTACCAAAAAAGACAGGGGACTGGAGACAGATTCTGGATCTCAGCAGACTAAACAGGTCTGTGCAAAGAACAAAGTTTTGGATGGTCACACTACAGTCCATTCTACCCTTTCTGGATCAGGACAATTGGATATGCTTGATAGATCTTCAGGACGCGTACTACCATATAAAGATGGACAGGCGCTCCAGGAGATATCTTCGCTTCCGGCTGGGGGCCAGTCATTATCAGTTCAGAGCTCTGCCCTTTGGTCTCACCACAGCCCCCAGGGTGTTCACCAAATATATGGCAGTGGTCACGGCTCACCTGAGGAGTCAAGGATTCCAGGTGTTTCCATATGTAGATGACTGGCTCCTTACTGCTACCACCAGGCATCAACTCATACAAGCACAGGCCTACACAATCAGAATCTGCTCCCAGCTCGGCATTACAATAAATTTCGAAAAGTCTGCCTTGTTGCCCTGTCAATCTATCACTTACATAGGAGCAGACTTGGACACACGGAATATGTTTGCAAGGCTACCACTAGAAAGGTTGTCCGCACTCCTTCAGCAGGTACAGGTTCTGATGCAGAGCAAAAGGATCCAAGTCAGGTACGTCCTTCAAACTCTGGGTTCCATGGCAGCAGCCATTCTCCTAATACTACTGGTGCGCTTTCATATGAGAATTCTTCAGTGGCTTCTGTTTACGCAGTGGTCTTTCCAAGAGCTACCCATGATTTACATGATCATGATCATGGATGCATGCAAAAGACCTCTTTCTTGGTGGATGGTCTCCCTACTAGTTACTCAGGGCAGACCTTTCATAGCCACAGTGATGACAGACGCCTCCCTGATAGGGTGGGAGGGGCATTATCTGGGCAGGACAGTCCAAGGCACATGGCAACCTCACGAGTACCATCTGCACATAAATGTCCTGGAAATGAGAGCCGTGCTCCTGGTGTTGCAAGCCGTTCAAGACTCTCTTCCTTCTGGAACCATAGCTATTCAAACGGACAACATGTCAGTGGTGTGGTACATCAACAAGCAGGGCGGATCCAGATCCTACCCCCTGTGTCGTGAAGCAGTCAGACTTTGGCAGTGGGCAATTTCCTCCCAACGTTTTCTGATTGCGACGCGCATCCCCGGGAAATCCAGTGTCATAGCAAACAGGCTCAGCATAGCTATCCTCATGCCTCGAGTGGTCTCTGAACCAGGAAGTTGCAAATCTTGTTTTCCGCAATTGGGGACAGCCTTGCTGCGATCTCTTTGCCACCCTCTTCAACAGCAAATGCAGCAACTACTTCTCCCTTCCGCTTCCGGGTCACATACCCAGAGACGCTCTAGTCCACGATTAGCCCCAGGGACTACTTTATACCTTTCCTCTTTTCCCCGATACCCAAACTTATACAGAAAGCAATATCGTTGGGTTGCAAAATGATCCTCATTGCTCCCTACTGGCCTCAACAGATATGGTTCCCGTTCCTGCACCGTTACCTTCTCGATCAACCCTGGACTCCGGACCCAATTCCAGACCTCCTGGTTCATCAATCAGGTGGGTTGCATCAATCCCTCGGAACTCTCCAGCTCACAGCTTGGTTGCTCCACTTCCAATCTTAGCCAGGCTTCCCAGCATTTCCCCAGCAGTCTGTGACATTATCGTCTCCTCTCACAAGTCTACAACGAGAAAAACTTATGCTAGCAAATG
Source organism: Protopterus annectens (assembly GCF_019279795.1). Taxonomy (NCBI): domain Eukaryota; kingdom Metazoa; phylum Chordata; order Ceratodontiformes; family Protopteridae; genus Protopterus; species Protopterus annectens. Next base: position 69,593,955 of record NC_056732.1, read on the forward strand.
GAAACATTTTTCTTGTTGGGCAAAGGCTAGGACAAGTTGGATATGATCTCCAGGAGCAGAGCTGACTTTGGTTCCACTGTTCTGAAGAGTCTGTTCCACTGAACCACCCAGGATTTTAAGTGCTAGGGATGCTGTCCCAAACAGCGAGAACAAAGGCGAAATAGACAACTTAACATAAAGAAGTTATGTACCTACCATAACATTCCATGTTAGTTGTCTTCATCTCTCCTTCCTTCTTGCATTCCACCCTCCATCCCCCTGTCCTAGTGGAACGAGAGGAGTTTTTCTGGTTCACTGACTGTGTGTTCTCTTGTTTCCTCTATTGACTTAGAGAATATGGCAGGTATAGTCAACTGATTTTTTGACTGGTTTATTCTGTTATGTCTGGAGTTAGCTATTTTAAACGAGATCTGGGTAGCTATCGCTAGGCATTATGGGATAAGGGGTAGCCTCGAGCCAGTAAACAGCTCTCCAGCTATTGAAGATGGCAGAGTCGGAGCCAAGGATCGGCTCCGATCCCAACCAACCCACAAGAAGGAAGGCGAGATGAAGACAACTAACATGGAACGTTATGGTAGGCACATAACTTCTTATTCTTGGCTTTGGGGAGGTGTGGTTTTTACCTGTGCAGCCGTGATTACAGGAACTTTGCATTCTTCCGGTATAGGGGGTCAGAGAGGGGTGAAGTATCTGCCAGGATGTTGGCTATCAGTTGGTTCTGTATATTTAGTGCCATTGTGCTGTAACTTGGAGCAGATCGGAGTGTTGACATGGAGATTCTTGACATAGCTGTAGAATGCTTTGTGGTTCTCTTTGAAACCGTGGCGACTTTGTTTTCGTAACTAGCTTTAGAGGATTTTATGAGGGATCTGTGCTTTTTACTGAGGCTGACCAGGGAGTTCCTCCAATCATGGGATTTTACTCTCTTTTTGCAGCAGTTTCTTTCTTCTGTTGTAGAGTTTGTTTATGGCAGGGGACCCACCTAATTGGCTTCCGTTTTTTTGGAGGATAGCATCTTGGTTTTGTTAGGGATAAGCACAATCCATGTACTCGTGTAAGTGCTTATAAAGTGCATTTGTGTAGGATTCAGTAGTCGTACCTCTATTGTCCGTCTGTATGGGTGTCGTGAAGTTTGCCACTTCTGTCTTAACTCATTACATCTGAGTGACTCCTCCAGGTGCATCTGCAATTAACTCCTACTTGCGCCTCTAGGCGTCAAATATTGCTTGTTCAAATTTGCATCAATAATTCCAAAATCATGCTATGTACAAGGTTTTAAAATATTGCATCTTAAAGTTTACACAGTAGCAAACTCAATTGCATTAATATTTGACTTATGTCTAGTGCAGGTAAATGGATATTAGCTGTTGCTTTTATGATATTAATTTATATAGATATAATTTTCACATTTTTCTAAATATCTGAACAACCAAGTAACACAGACAAAACTCTTTAGCCTCGTATGAAAACTCTCAGATGAATAAAATGCTGCTGACAGTACCCGTGTAACTTGAGCGGTTGCTGGGATACTGTAATTGTTTACAAAATATTACAAATGTATCAGTTACTGTGTTTACTGTGACTTATGAAATTCAGTTTAAGACTTGGAGTCTAAAGAATGCTACTACTATAAAAATAGTTTGTGCTGAAGAGTTTTCCCTATATACTACTTTCATAACCATTATGGTTAGAGAGATATGAAAATTTGTTTGAAATGTGAGGGCATCATTTGATTATCAAAAGGCTGAGGCTCCGCCCATTGGAAGTTACAGTGCAGATTTCCTGAGCTCCATTGGAGGGAATGAGTTAAGAAGTGTGAAGTTGGCTTTGGAGAATTTTTTTATGGTGGTTTCCCTAATGTGGGGGTGGGGGGGGGTGTGGATGTCTAGGGTGATTAGCATGTGGTTGTATCTGACCAATGTGGAATTGACCTCTGGTGTGGAACACCGGTCGCCAATGTTGGTAATGACAGGTCTAGGATATTGCTGCCCCTGGTGGGGGTGAAGTTAAGTTGATCCAAGGTATTGGAATTTATGAATTCCAGAAAACATTGAGCAAATGAGTTGGTACATGAGTAGTTTTCCCAGTTAATGATGGGGTAGTTGAACTTGCCCATTATTAATGTATTGGGTTGTACCCTAATATTTTCCAGTGCCTCAAGAAATGAGTGGGAATCCTGGGGCATGGTGGGGGATCTGTAGCAAGCTACAGTTTGGATTGCAGTCTTGCCAGAGTTAGTTACACTTGGATAAGCTTGGATGCATTATGCTGAGCAACTAGCCTGGAGGTGTGGATATCCTTAATGAATATGGACGCGCCTCCGCCTTTAGTGTTTCATTCCAGGTTAGGTGGCCAAAAGGTGTGGTATGAATTATAGCCTGGTAAATGCAGGGGTGTTCTCTGGAGCCTTGAACCAGGTCTCTGTCACTGCACAGATGTTGATGTTCTCCATTTTAAGAAGTGCCTTGAGTGTGTGAGGCTGACTTCAAGCATTGAGTAGCATTACCTTCGGATTTTGCTTGCTTGTACCTGTTACGGTGGTGAATTTGTCATTTGAACCTTGCCTAAAAAAGGCACTATTGGGGTGGCAAGAGCCTTAGCCAGTATCCGGAATCCCAAGGGCGACAGGTGCAGGCCATCTCTGGCAAAGCATTGTGGTCTGTCGATCATGCCATCCCAGGCAGACAGATACTTCGTCCCCTTAGAATGACACCAGAAGCTTAGGCAATTGTTGAAGTCAATCATTTTGTCCTTGTACTGTGATATCATTCTGGGTGATGGCAGGGTGCTACTCAAGGCCAGGGTCATACCTGCCTGGGCTCTAAGATCGGAGAGCTCCTCCGTGTCTCTCTTCATGTAGTCCAGGGAGGTACGTATCGGGTCATTCACACCAACATGGACAGTGACAGAGTCATATTTGTTCTTGTTTTGGAGTGACCTGAGTGTGTGCATTGTGGCGGATCCTGGCACCCAACAGGCAACTTGGACAGTAACTTTCTTCTTGTTTATCCTGGTGAGTGGATCATCAGTGTGCTTGACTATAGAGTCACCTATGACTATAGTGTTGGGTATGTTATGCCTTATGGGCTGTGGTTGGGTGGCACACTGAGTGTGGGCTATGTGTCATTTGAGTTGTGTTGGGGGGGTGGAGGTTGCTTGGGTTTCTGCTTTGGAGGTCTCTGTTGCTTGGGCAGATTTTTATTGAGAGCCTACGTGAATGTAGATGTGTTTTGTGTTTCATTGTGCGTGTTTTGGTGGTGTAGATTTTGAGGGACTATGAGTGTGTTGTGGTGCAAGTGTTTACCCTCTCCTTTTGACTGTCTAGTCCAGTCTTTGGTCAAGAGAGCTATGCTTCCAGTTTGGCTATATAAATGCATCTCTCACAGGTTGTAGTGTTGGGTGGTAGGAGGAGAGGGTTGTCTGTGTACATGAGGCAATTACTGCATTGCCCCAAGATGCCCAGATTCATCAGGTAGACAGGAGAAAACACCGGGAGCCGACCCATAGACATGTCTGGATAAGTTCTTATTTATTAAGTACTAAATACCGTTTTCCTCTAGACCAGTGAGGAAAGTTTAGTGCTGTAGGAATTTGTAGCTTGTTTAGTGCTTACAATGAGTTCTGAACAAATGCTGAACTCAAGGAAACATATTCGAGTGCTAAAACTAAAAATCTGGCTAGTTCTAAGGGAAAATTTGAAGAGCAGACATTTTGGTGCCAAAAATATTTTAATCCTAGCTAAGTGGCGATGCATAGTGTATTTATTTATTTATTTTTTTAATATAACATTAGCAAATGAACAAACTGATATAAACAAATTAACCAATAAAAAGCTAAAAACTGAGCCCTATTCCAGCAGTCTTCGATCAGACAAGTTCTAACCGCACACTCTTGCCACTAGGGTGCAGGGGAACCTTCTCCAGAAAAGTTGGTCTGGATTAGTGCTCAAGTTATACAAACAAAGCTAGATTCATTAGGCCTGAATATAGTCTATGCTACAGCAAACAAGGCACACCAATTTCAGAAAGAAACGGTTCAGATAGGCAGGCACAATAAGCCTTTAACCAGAAATTCCCAGCTCAGAATGGCAGAATCTAGCCTCTCCTCCCACAAGAGTGCAGACCAGAAACCTTTTTAATGTAAAATAACTGGCCGGAAGCCCTGTAAGCCGCTGTGGTGCAGCGGTAGCATTGTTGCCTCACAGCAAGAGTTTCTCCTGTTCGATTCTCTGCTGGAGTGCCTTCTGTGTGGAGTCTGCATGTCCTCCACGTGGTCGAGTGGCCTCCAAAAGACATACGTGAATGGGCTTGCCTTTGCTGAAGGCTGGGCATCGTGCTGGCAACTCGGCACCATAAAAATCTACTGCCAATTATTAGTGTACCGGAGTTCCACTGTGGCGACTCCTAACCGGGAAAAACCAGAAAAAAAAGGCAAACTAGCCTGAAGCCCAAGTGCTTAAACCAGAACTAATGCACTTTTTAGAATAACACAGAGCCTTCAATCAGCAATTCTCAGCTTAGAAGGATGTAAGTTACCTGTCCCTGCCACAACAGTGCAGACCACAAACCTTCTTAATGTAAAACAAATGGTCTGAAGCCAGAGTGCTTAAACCAACAGGCTTAGAATAACAGTTACAATTTAGTCAGGCTACTACCAAGCAGTAATAAATGCAGCAGAATTAATACAACTGAGTACTTTTAAGAAGAGGCAAAAGCAAAATACGGTAATAAAGTAGGAAAAAACACAAATACAGTAAAAGCCGATAAAGTGCAATTTTTTTTTTTAGTAAAGTGCAAGGAGAGGGAAGTGGGTTGGCCTTCTCAAATGTTTTCTCTGTATTAAGTAGAGTGAACACTAGACTGGGAGGGGTGTCCCACATCAAATTTACAGTAGGGGTGGGCAACTGCAAAGCCACCAACTGTAACACCATAAGAATAGGGTGGCAGGGAGGGGGGGAAACCAGTTTCAGGAAAGATGAGAACAGAAAGCAATGTCAGAAAATATATTAAATAATTCAGTCAGGCAAAATTAATTTAAACAGTTAAATAGACAAAAATAAAATACAGTACTATCTTTAAAACTGCAAGTTTGTACTTAACTTCAACTTCTAATACAGTTGGTTGTAGCCAGCCAAACCACTCGGATATTGAGGCTCATTCAACTAGATCCATGGCAATATCTCTTTTTTTGGCCAGAGCTTCAATTGATGACATTTATGCTGCACCCACTTGGTCTTATTTCCATACTTTTTTATTGCTATTTACTAGTAGGATATCATATCTAGGAACAGTGCTGCCTTTGGCTGTCTGGAATATCCTTCCATGAGGGCCACCTAAGATTGTCGTAGCTGAAGACTCTGTCCCATACTTTGAGGAATGAATGAAAATTACAACATCAGATATTAAAGTTGTGTACTCAGTAACTAAGCATCTGTATTGTCAAATTTCATTCTTTAACTCTCCGTCCTCCTTCCCTCTACCCTTATCCTTTGGGAGTGACCTGATCAGGTGCATTGGAATCATTGTTTCCAGTATGAGCCCCTACTCTGTCCCTATACTGTTTCTTGTTATAATTGTTTGTGTCTTTCGGCTTTTCCCGGTTAGGGGTCGCAACAGTGGAACTCCGGTCCGCTAATGATTAGTGGTTGATTTTTACGTGCCGAGTTACCAGCCCTGACGCACAACCTTCAACGAAGGTACGCCCATTCATGCATGTCTCCACACAGAAGACCCTCTAGCTGAGAATAGAACTGGACAGCGTCTTACTGTGAGGCGACAACACTACCGCAGCACCACCACTGTGGGTTAATGATAATAAATGTATTATTATAAGTATTTGCTGCTGCTAAATATGCCAGACAGCATAAACTCTATATGAAGTAATTTGGCAAGTAAGGAGCATGATGTGTAAAGGTAGGTGCTTGAGTCTGATCCAAGAATCTGAAGAGATTGGTAGCTTTGGATCCGAGATGTATATGTTTGTGGAGGAATTGAAAATGGCCAACACAGATGCATAGTTATTGTGATTGCATAACTTTTTAATATTTGCACATTTGAGAATTGTCTACCTTTCATGTTGGAGGTACATGCCTTTTGTTGGCACTCGACACCAAGCCAGGAAGGGCATACCAGCTCTGTTCTCTCAATTTCAGTACTGGTGCTTGCACATTTCTAATCTTTATTTTAATTCATGTGATTTGAACGTTCCTATAGGTCATGAAAGCGAATTGTTCCTTTGGTTGAATTGCAACATAGGACAGTACAGTCTATCTTGCTTGGTGGAGGTACATGACATGAACAGCTGTTGTCTGCTAATGCTTCAGCCCAGTCACCAGTTGAAGTTAGATTAAGCCTGAGCCATTAGTTACCTTAAACTATGGTGCCCAATGAAGGGTGACCAGTAGGAAGGCTTTGTGTGTGATAATGGTTGTACAGATTCATGCAGGAGAATGCAGTGAGGTCTGAAAGATGGGCATTGGCAGTAATGTCTAGATTCAGATCCCTTCCTTGAGATATGGCTTGCAGTACCCCCTTATAGCACTTACTTTCTCTTAATTGTAAGAGACCAATTTTGTGCCCTTTGGTTGATGAGATAAGATGAATCCAGCAGCCACTTTGGATGCGTGTCTTGTTGTTGTTGGTGGCTAGTTTTCATGACTTCAGCTTGCTTTGAATGAATCCGCAAGTCCCTCAGAATACATTTGGTGGCAGAAATATACCATTCCCCTTGCCCCAGTCAAATAAGTTAACAAAAGTAAAGGAGATATCTGGGTGTTTTTTTCATGCCAGGTGGTCTGAAGGCCCTTTCATCTCACTTCAAGTGTGAACATGTGCTATTTAGTAGGTTTTGTCCTCTGTACTGGAGGATATTCGGGCGTGATGCTTACATGTCTCTTAAGACTTGAAGCTGCTTCATTATGCCCGTTTAGACACTGTAACCCTGTTATCGAATACCCTGCTCTAGCATGCTATTTGCTTACTTTTGAGCGAGTGCAACCCCTATCCAGAAGTATCAAAAGTAGAAGAGTTTTGTCAGTCTTCGTGGCTGCGCCCCCCCCCCCCCCCCCCCAGAAGGTAGTTATTGGACCCTATGTTTCAGAGATGGGCAATAAGATGCACATTCCTGATTTCTTGTTTTGGGGAGAGACTCTGGCTTGAGGTCATTGTGGGTTTCTTGCAGCAGTTTTGCCTTATGCACAAAACTGCTTGACATTTACTTGGGAAGAAGGATGAAAAAATTGTCAGTCACCAGAAGGGACACTATTTATGTTGCTTACATACATCCAGATTAAACTCCTAGCCGTAACAAGGAGCTGCATCTTCAACTTCTAGCTGAATGGAAATACATGACTTCATCCCCTGACAGATTTCCTGTGTAATCTCCCAAGTATAGTAGAGGTCCCATCCACCTCAAACACCTTTTAACTTCTTATCCATGTAAGATGTCCAAAGCTTTGGAAAAGGTGGGATAGAGATTTGCTCTCCTAAGTTTGGGCTTTAAGAACCAGAGTTATTTAATGTCAAAGTCCAATGTGTCTCTTCTGTTGTGGATATGGCTCTGAAGAATATTCCACAATGACCTGTTTCTGAATTATTGTCTTTTCTGAAAAATGCCCTTGCTAATGACTGATTATAATTTTGGCTGTGGTGCTTTGTCTTTACCTAGTTGGTGTGTCTTAAACTCCCCCTTTCAGTCTGCTGAGGAAGGCATTCCAGATCCCTGTTTCTGGAGTGGAGTCTTATTTGGACAGTCCACAGTATCTTGTTGAATAGCCACAGAAGAGGAATTTAAGTGGTGACTACTACGATCCAGTTGTGGTAATCTCCTGCTCTGATGTCATTTTCATTCATTCCTCAACTGATGGGTTCAGATCTGAGACTCTGATTTGACTGTGCTGTTTTTTTCCAGATCACTGGATCCTAGAACTGTCAAGTTCCTCCCTTCAACCATAATGCCCCACCAGCCAAACATACCTCCGATCTGGTTTGCTGCCATTAGTATCAGATGGGGATTTCTGGCTCTTGAGTGATTTGGGTATAATCTTCGGAGTTAAATTTTGTCATTTTACCTTTTTTCTTCCTTCCTCCCTTTACTGTTGTTGGCAATCCTTCCTTCCCTGTTATAGTGCTAAGATGTTCTTCGTGTTTCACTGTTGCAGTCATTACATTTGTGTAATCTGCTGGCAGGTTGCCCTCAGTTGGCCTGATTAACAAAGTTTTGGGTCCTGCTTTGGCTGCTGTCCCTTCTTTCATGACGTCAGGTCGTCAGGGGTATAAAACATGTTGCCGACGTCATTTTCATCAGTCTGTCTTGCCGCGCAGTGCCAGAAGTAGTTCGCAAGTGCCGGTCGGCCGACTCCTGAAATTTTCGTTTTTGAGTTTCAGAACCAAAGTCTTCAACCTAAAGCTAAGTTCCCCGTTGGAGAAACTTTTTCTTGCCCCTTACCGATGTCAGTAAAAGTTTATAATTGTATTACTTGTGGGAAGCAAATACCTCCATAAGGATTTTCATTTGTACTGTATTCCTTGCCTAGGCCCTGACCACAACGTGCCTGGCTGTAGATTTTGTGCTAAATTTAATCAACGCATTATTAAGCGTCGGTATATCTTTGCATCTAGATATTTTGGCTCAAGATTTATCGATCCAGAAATGTCGGTTAGCAATCAGACTACCGGAATTCACAAAAAAACGCAAAGAAATACGCACAGACCATCAAGGTCCAAAACCGACGACAAAGTTTCTCCTAAGCTAGTTGCCGGTTCGCTGGTACTCAGTGAGGCGCTTTCGGAGCACCTGATACCCGCTACTGAGACCCATTCGAAGTCCAGTATGCCGTGAGACACTAAGTATTGAACCCGCAGATGTCTTTACCTTAGATGGGTCCGGAGCCGCTGAGCAGGCACCGGCTTCTGAGGGTGTTTTCAGGCCTAAAGATTTGTATATTAAACCAATGCCAGCTTCAAAACCTAGGCCAAAATCAACTTCTATGTCTAAAAAAACGACGCTTGAGCCACGTGCACAGGCCCCTGTGCCTAAAAAACAAATGATCAAAATGGCTGAGGATTTAATTACCTTGATCTGGGGTTCCCATCCCCCTCCCGCTAAGAGGCCTAGGCAAGGCACGGACTATGAATCTTCAGATCAGGTTTCTATTTATTCCGATTCCTCTTCTGATCAGGAATTATATATTCCACCTTATGAGGACTCTGATGCAGAAGATTCCATCCCTTCGGCTTCTCCTCCTGAGGATTTATCTTTTGGAGAAACTTTGCATACCTTAAGGGAACATTTTCACTGGGAGAGTCAGGATTTCTCAGAATCTAAAAAGAGGCTTTGGGAATTCCTTCTTCCTCAGCATAGGCCTTTGTCTATACCTCCTGTTCTAGACATTGTTGATGATGATTTCTCAAAATCCAGCATGGCTCCTGATTCCCTACCTCCGGCTCCTAGTAAGCCAGACCGATATTACAGGGTTCCTGACTCCCACAAAATCCTTTTTAAAAACCGTACTGCTGACCCTGAAACCATTTCTCAGGGTCCCAAGGGCGTTACGGCTTCTACTGCTAAAAATCATACCCCTTCTGATAGAGACTTCAGGGCGCTGGATAGATGGGGTAAGAAGGTTTACACGTCTGCAACCTTGGCAATCATGGCTTTAAACTGTCAATTTCTTATGCTTAAATATCAGCAGCAGGTCATGGGCTTACTTAAACAGAAAATGATGATTTCTGACTGTGTGTAAAATAGAGTTACAGGATTTATTGCATTCAGCTGAACAAGTTGGAAAGCATACTTTGCAATGTGGTTTTGATTCCTTGGAGGCCTCTTGCAGGGCCGCTGTAACTGGATCTGTGATAAGAAGGCATGCTTGGCTCAAGGAGCAAAATCTGCCTGATCATGTTAAAGCACAATTGTTGGATGCTCCTTTACAACAGGACAGTCTATTTGGTAATTAGGCAGAAGTTTTGAAAACGATGGAAGATAAAGCTAAATCTATGCAAACTGTAAAAGATTTCCTACAAGTGCAGCTGCCCAGGTTCAGTAGGCACTGGCCTACTAAGAACTGGTCCTTTCCAGTACCCACCAGAGCCGCTCAGGTCAAACCCAGACACTCCAAAGGCTCCAGGTTTCAGTCACAAGGAACTTGCAGAACAAAACAGTGGTGTGCCTCCACCTCCAAATCTGGAAGTAACAAGGCACCTTCCTATGGTAAACAGTCTCAATGACTTTCCTCTGCCATCACTAAGCACTTATCTTTTGGCAGCCCCTTTGGGGGGGGAACTAGCACTTCATGCACAAAATTGGCATCTTATTACCCTGGACCAGTGGGTTTTAAATATAGTATCCCAGGGATACAGATTTCATTTCCACAAGTTGCCAATCCCATACGGATGGACAGATCTGCCTCCAAATCCATGGGCAGAAGCCCAGAAACAAGTTATGTCCCCCATGAATATGCGGGCTATTCAACCAGCACCAGAAAAGGAAAAGGGACAAAGTTTTTATTCAAGACTTTTCCTGGTACCCAGAAAAGACAAATCATGGCGTCCAATTCTGGAATTATTCATTCTAAAACATTCCTGGACATTCCAAAATTCAAGATGCTGACTCTACAGCAGTTACTGCCTATGCTAGGCAAGGATGCCTGGTTGGTAAACTCTAGACTTAAGAGGCTTACCTGCATATTCCAATCAGGGAACCACGCAGAAGATGCCTCCGCTTTAAAGCAGGCTATTTACATTTCCAGTTCTCTGCATTGTCCTTTGGCTTATCTACTGTGTCCAGGGTCTTCACAAAGTGCCTGGCACCAGTAATTGCATTTTGCAGACAAATATTCAAATTTATCCTTATCTGGACGATTGTCTAATTCGGGTAGAAAACAAGGACACTCTTCTACAGCATCTGGCATTAGTAAAAAGGCTTCCAACTTGTCTAGGGTACACCATAAACAAAAAGAAATCACAACTGGTATCCTCTGAAATAATTACATTCCTGGGTGCAAGCTTGAATACAACTGCCCAGATGACTTACCTCATGCCAGAAAAACAAATTCAATTGACTTACTTCAAATAAGTGGCCACAAAAACCCAGGTATCTGCAAGACAAATTCTGCAGGCCTTGGGGTTCATGGCTTCCTGCATTCTACTAATTCCATATGCAAGACTGCATATGAGCAAACTTCAGTGGTACCCAAAAAGCTTATGCAAAGTTAAAAAGATGTATGCTTATGTTAAAAAGATGCATTCAAGGCGAATGGAGCCCAAATCAAATGCACCTACATATCAACCAGAAAGAGTTGCTAGCTGTACAGAATGCTCTGACAGCCTTCAAGGACATTCTTCATCCAGGACAGCTACTGATAAAGACAGACAACACCGCCGTGATGTGATACATAAACAAGCAGGGGGGGGTACCCATTCCTACCCTCTTTGCAGACTAGCCATGGCTTTGTGGAACACAGCCTTGACTTACCAAATACATCTACAAGCTCAATTCCTGCCTGGAAAGCAAAATACTCTAGCAAACGAACTAAGCAGAAATCTTATGGACCCACACGAATGGAACCTGGATCCACAAATCTTCAGCATGTTGACACGCAAATGGGGGAGCCCAGACCTGGATCTTTTTGCCTCACCCCAAAACTATCAGTCTATGCCTTCCCCCCTCTGTCTCTGCTCTCCAAGGTCTTACTAAAAGTAAGACAGGAAAAACCAAAAGTGATTCTGATTGCTCCAGACTGGCCTCACCAACACTGGTACCCGCTCCTACGCAATATGTCACACCTTCCTTCGTGGTACCTGCCTCAGACACCTTATCTACTGTCTCAGCATAACTATCAAATTCTGCACACTCTGCTCTAAACTCTGTATCTTGCAGCATGGCTAATCAACTAATTTCACCAGTTACATCTTTCAGCAAACCTGTGATGGATGTCATTTTGGAGGCTAGAAGGCCTAGTACTAGAAAATCTTATGCTGATAAATGGAAAATTCCTTGCCTGGAACCAAGCACAAGGAATAAGCACAGCAATGCCCAATATCCTTCAGATTCTGCAATATTTAACTGAGGTGCTTCACAAGGGCCTATCTTTCTCTTCCATAAAAATCCATGCCTCTGCCATTTCAGCTCATTACAGCACAGAGCCTCCCATCTTTTCTCATCCCCTGCTAAAGAAGAATCTCAGAGGAGCCAAAAAAATTAAGACCTCCCAGGAGAGCACCGACTCCTGTATGGGACCTCAATTTTGTGTTGGAAAAGCTCACCCTACCTCATTTTGAGACAGCTGCTACTGCAGGCTTAAAATTTCTCTCTTGGAAGACAGCTTTTCTTTTATCAGTCACTTCAGCTAGAAAGATTTCAGAACTACAGGCTCTCATGGCAGTGGAGCTTTTTATTATCTTCCCACCGGACAGGGTGGCGCACAGGACCAATCCATCCTTTATGCCTAAAGTGGTATCTAGTGTGGCTCTTAATCAGATCATTCATCTGCCAACTTTTTTCCCAAATCCACAGAACAAGGGGGAGTGGATTCTGCATTCACTGGATGTACACAGACAACTAAGATCCTACTTAAATAGGACATCATCTCTAAGAAAATCTGAGCAACTACTGGTGGCATTTGCTGCAGGGGCAGAGGGAAAGGCTATTTCAAAGCAGACCATTTCAAAATGGATAAGCCATTGTATTTGTTTCTGCTACATGCATCATGGTAAATCTGTCCCCAAGGGGATCAGATCCCATTTCACCAGGGCTTCATCTACTTCTGCAGCCTTTCAAAGAGGGGTTCTTACCAGAGACATTCTATAAGCTGCTACCTGGAGCTCAGTGCATACGTTCACCAAACATTACCATTTACTTCTCTTCTCTAAATCCAGAGCAGGCTTTGCCACTGCTGTCCTGCAACGCCTTATAGTTGCTCCTAATACTGTATAATTCCATCCTCCCAACCATAGCTTTGGGATTCTACCCAAATGTAATGACTGCAACAGTGAAACATGAAGAACATAGTACAGTTGTGTACACATAAATGTAGATGTTCGAGTGTATTCACATTTGCAGTCCTGGTTACCCACCCGCCAGCCCCCCTGCATCAGCTGCTTGTTTTATACCCCTGACGACCTGACGTCATGGAAGAAGGGACAACAACCGACACAGGGCCTAAGACTTTGTTAATCAGGCTGACTGAGGGCATCCTGCCAGCAGATTACCCAAATGTAATGACTGCAACAGTGAATACACTCTAACATCTACATTTATGGTAAGTGTACACAACTGTACTTTGCCATTTTTGGTACTTCTTAGCTTACCATTGCTGATTATTTTTTTTGTGTTCATTCAAGTATATTGTCTATCATTGTTGGTAGTTCCTTCTTTCCCTTGTATATAAATAAATAATAATTATAAAACAAAAATTAAAATATTTTTTATGCATATAAATATGTATAAAATAAAAATGTGACTGTTCCCCTGAGCTGACTGACTGTGTTTTGGAGCTGGAGGACCCTTTGAGTCAAATCATCAGTGCCAGGTCCTTGTGCTGGGAGTTGACAACAGAAGCTTTGAGTCATCTCTTCCCCTCGGTGATGGATAGCTCTGGTCTGACACCCTCTTCAGGTGGAGTGTTGATTTGGGTTGCAGGAGCTCATCTGAGAGATTTCAGCTGTGGAGCTATGAACTTCTCTTTCACCTAGGCGTGTGACTTTAGAGGTTGTGGAGAGGGATTTCTGTATGTCTAGAAAACAGACAGCCTAGCTGGTACTGTTTTGTCCTGAGCTTCAGTCATCTCTTCCACTGGGATAGCCAACCTGAGCAAGCTTCCAGTCGGTCCATCAGAGCATTATCTTTTCAGGTACTTCCTCAGAATATTCCACTGTGGAAGACCCTCACAAGAGGATGTGCAAAAGGGAGGCACTTAGATTCCCCCAGGAATCTCTGAGGGCAGTGATTTTTTTTTTTTTATAAGGGCGAGGGGTCCCACAGATCACCACCTTGATAGCTCCTTCCGAGATGTCCTGGAGCTATTGAAACAGAGGTGGTTGATTTTCCAGTACCCCCAAGAGGAATCTGTGCTCCTGGAGGCTTTTGGGTCTGGCCCATCAGACCCATCTACTTCTTTTGGGTGGAACCCCTGGATGATGAGCTCATTGCCATGGTCTGTAAGTGGATGTGGAAGGAGCAGGACACTAAGCCAGTATCTAACAGATCGGATAAAAAAAAAAAGGTACTAGAAGAGTCGGTCATCCAAGCGATCCCCTTGACCAGTGTGTCAGGAGCTTAAAGATTCTTGTTGGTGCCAAAAAAAGACTGGGGACTTGAGGCCAATTTGGGACCTCGGCAAGTTAAATCAGTTAGTTCAGTATACAAAGTTTCAGATGGTCACATTTCGGTCCATTTTGACTCTGCCTCAAAAGGATGATTGGATGTGCTCATTAGAGTTTTAGAATGCATGCTATCCCATCAAAATGAACAGATGCTCCAGGAGATACCTATGCTTCCAGTTGGGAACCAGTCCTTGCTAGTTCATAGCACTGCTCTTTGGTCTCATTTACAGACCCCATGGTGTTCACCAAATGCATGGCAGTGGTAGCAGCTTACTCGATACTGTAGAGATTCTGGGTGTTTTGTATCAAGACGATTGGTGCCTTACTGCTCCTACCAGGCATCGACTAATACAGGCAAGGGACCACTTGCTCCACTTGTGTTCTCATCTGGGAATAACAGTCAGTTACAATAAATGAGACTCTGCTGGGATGAGTTGAGGAGTTCTTAGGAACACGTTTTGATGCATTCAGTCAGCCTGTCTTCCCTTTACTCAAACACTGTACAGTCCCAAGTAAAGAAAATGATCCAGAATTAATCTCTTCCAGACTGAGCCTATAGGCTTTGGGTTCCATGGCAGCAGCCATCACCCTTGTTCTGTTGGCCTAGTTCCATATGAGTATCCTTCAATGGACTCTGTTAACTCAATGGTAAATTCTCCAACATCCATTATCCATGCCAGTCAAGATCACCCAAGTGCTTGCAAAAGTTATCTTAGGTGGATTCATTCAGTCCAACTCCATGAAGGCAGTCACTTTGTTCTTCTCCTTTTAAGGTCCACGTTGACCACAGATGCTTGCCAGCTTGGGTGGAGGGGCACTACTTGGGAAGGACAGTTCAAGGCACATGGTCTCTTGAAGCGGCCAAGATTATTATCAATGTCTTGGAGATGAGCACTTTCCTTCCTAGCACTGCAGGCCTTTCAAGATGCTGTTCCTTTTGCAACAGTTGCAATTCCATGACCAATGTCTGTAGTCTGGTACATCAACAAGCAAGAGGGAACCAGATCTTACCATCTTTGTCTAGAAGCTACAAGAGTTTGGCAGTGGTTGATCTCTCCTAATAGCAACGTACATCCCGTGGAAATTCTTCATTGCAATTGTGGACAAACTAAGCAGGTCCATTCTGTCTCATGTGGGTGCTCAATGTCAACGTGCCGAAGAGAATTTTCCGTCATTGGGACCTGCCATGCTGTGGTCTTTTTGCCTGTCCCCTTAAGTGCAGCAGGCTTTTTGCCCTGATCTCTCCATCAGGGGAGATGCGAAGAGATGCCCTAGTTCACGATTGGCCCTCTGGACTCCTGTATGCTTTGCCATCCTCATCACGAATTCCCAAATTTCCTCAGAAAGATGTTTGGTTGAAGAGCACAGTTATCCTCCGTGCTGCCTTTTGGCCTCATCTGATTTGGTTCCTGTTCTTTTGGCTTCATCTTCTACAGCCACCATGGAGTCTGGATCCAACTCCAGACCTTCTGTCTGACCCAAGCAAGTACGACTCATCCTGATATAATAGGCTTCAAACTTGACTGCATGGGTTCTCCATTTCCCACTAATTGCTAGACAGCACAGGCTGTCTTCCCTGGTCCGTCATATTTTGCTATGTTCCCATAAGGCTTTCACTAAAAACTTAGAGTAAATAGAGATTAGTCTTCTAGGTCCTTAGTAGAGATTTGACCATTTTTCAGTGCTTGTACAGCGATCCTTGAATTTTTAGCTTGAGTCTTTAATATGGGAGCTAGTTTTTCAACTATATTAGAATTCAGTTGGCTACCATTTCTAATTTCCACATGGATGAAAACTGTACATTAGCCTTTTATTAAATTATGCAAGGGCTTTCTCAAGGGAGTTTTTCTTAGCCCTGCATTAAAAGATCCTACTTCACCTTGGGATTTAAATATAATGCGTCAAAGCCTTAATTCAGTCTCCCTTTGAACCTTCAGCTAAAGCGGACCTAAAAGTTTTATCTTTGGAAAACTATTTTTCCGGTGGCTGTTAGTCAGCTAGAAGAGTATCTAAACTTGAGGGCTCTATCTTCAAAACCTCCTTATTTGATTTTTCACAGACAGGCTATCCCTGCAAACTAATTAATTTTTTTTTTTTTTTTTTTTTTTTACCAAATATAGCTTCTGTGTCCAAGATCAACAGCGTCATTAATCTCCCATATTGCATTCCAAAATTTTCTTACAAAGAAGAGTACATGTCACATCTGTTGGTTATGCATAGACTGCTTTGTTTCTACCTTCATATCACCAAAGACTTTAGGAAATCTGACTTATTTGTTTCCTTTTCTCTTACCAAACTAGACAGTCCAGTAAGTTACACTGGTCAGATGGTCGACTGTGATTATATAACCTTTGTCTGTGGTAAATTGGGTTCATCTTTACTAAAACCTCCTCGGCCCCATTCCAGGAGATATGTGGCAGTTTCTTCAGCTTTTTGGTCCAGAGTTTTGTTTTTTTTTTTAAGATATTTATACAGCTGCAAGTTGGGCTAATCCACACACTTTCATTACCTATTACAAGTTGAATTTGATTTCTAGGAACAGAGCAGCTTTTGGCTCAGCAGTACTCTGGAATATCCTTCCTTAAAGGCCTCCCAGGGTTGTGGTAGCTGGGGACTGCAAATTAATTGAGGTAAATTGCCTTGATGAGGAATGAATGAAAAGTTATGTACTCACCATAACGTTCCATCTGAGTTTTCCATTTTCATTCTTCAACTCCCTGCCGACCTGCCACGTCCTTTTTTGCTTTTGGAGAGATGTAAGAGGTGTAAGAACCTTTTCGTTGTTTGAGCTCCGGCATCCCTTATTCTGTTATACCACTGTGTGTTTTCTGCTATTGGTTGCCCTGTTACATCTAGCGGCAGCAAACTCGATCTGTGGTATGTTGGGTATGTGGGGCATTTTGGGTAAATGGAGGAGCTTGAGAGTTCTAGGTGCTGATCTGGAAGAAGCGGTCGAGTCGGATCAGAGTCTTTGTCCTGAACCCATCGGTTGAGGAAGAATGAAAATGGACAACATGAATGGAACATTACAGTGAATACATAACGTTTTATTTCTGCAGCCTCCCGTTTCAGGCTAGTGTAGTTCTCTCTAAAGCATCTATATATGAGAAGGATACTAAATGTTGGGAGTCTCATCTCCTTCATCTAGGCTTTTGAAGCCTTTCAGGTGGCAGGTGTGCCAATGAGGCTGTTGCAGTCCTGACTAGTTCTATCCAGTGCTGTGCATTAGATGTCTATCTTCCTAGTTCACATCGTCTGAGAACTTTGACTAGAGGCCGTGGTGTGTTTTTCTGGCTGAGAACCCCGTATGTCAGAGGTGATTACAGTTACTTATCAGGTTTTGGATGGATCTTGCATTGTTATAGCTCCTGGAAAGTTTAGGCTGATTTTTATGTAGTGAAAGTAGTTCAGAGTGCTTAAAATGAAACTAATTGATTCTAATATTTTCAGAAGAAAAGACTTTCAACGCTGAAGAACAGCAAGGTTATTGTGTGTTTTCTTGGGTGTGGTGGATGGCGGAGAAAATTCCCAGTAACTTCCCAGACTGAACTCTTGAGGTTGCACAGCCTTGAAATAAAATAGAATGCTTTTGGCTGTGCAACCCTATTAATGACTTTTGGATTTCCAGAACTACTGATTTATAATGTGAATTATAAGATACTCAAACTCTTATCGCCTACTTGGAGACGATCTCTGCTGGACCTACAAAGCCATGTCTGACCCAGTGCTGCTAGATATGCTACACCTAAAGAAATCCCAATCCCTCTATGCCACACGCTCCAGGGACCTTAATGTCATTACCACACTAAACAGAATATGCTGGAGGGACAGGTTCCTAATCCAGAGACTTCCCATACTCGTGAACAAACTTCCCATTCACGTCAAGCAGAGTACTTCACTGTCCCTCTTTAAGAGAAATTTGACGAGTGGGTGGGCAATAGGAAGTTCACCTCGGGGATTAGTTCAGTGGCCTTGCTTGACAGGGGCCCTGGGAACTAACTTTGGGCGGCATGATGCCAGGGAATCGTGTTGGGCTAGGTTTCTATAGGCTCCAGGGTTGTTAGCCTAGTACACACCTATGAATGAGAACTCCAAAAACTGAAAGTTTGAGGAAGGTAATGGACAGTTAAATGCACCTTGGCAGACTGAAGTGGTCATCCTTCCCTAAGGTTATAGGAGGCCCTCCTTTCATATGTTAAAACTTGGTGAGCACATCTGGTATGTCAAGAGTCCAGATGGTGTCCATCTCGGTGGTAAATTGCCTTGTGCTGTGGGACAGCAGGATGGTTTTGGTAAACATGATGGAAATTAATTTTAGCACATTATGGTGTGAAGTCCAGTACATGGATTCATTGTTACTTTGATTTGAGTACAAAATACTGCTTTTGGTTGGTCTTCTGGACCCATAGAGTTTTTTGGGGTGCTAAACTGTGTTATGGAAGCTTGTAGGGGGAAGAATTTCATTCTGCTTTAACTGTTACTGTGTTGTGACCATGGTAAGAAATTCACTGTAGTCACTCTTACTTTCCTGATTTCAGGCCCTGTTGGTCATGATGTACACTGCAAATAACCCCCCACAGCAAGGTTCAGAGAATGTTCAGAATGTAACTCTTGCATGCCCTCTTGTAGAGAGAAATACAGTTTCAGGCTTCCAAGATCACAACATAAAAAAGCTAGCAGAGGAACTTCTTAGTTTGTTCAAGGATAGCTTAAGATTCAGAAAAGACTGAATTTGATTGGTAGCCCTTCCCACCACACACTGAATATGTTGTTAGTAGAGGAAAGCACTTTCATCTGCCTAAAGCAATCCAGTCATGTCTCGTGTACTGTCTTGTATAGCAGTTAACTTGTTATTGTACTATGTTAGGGTGCATATTTCTTTTAGTTTAGACCTTAACTTGTGGCCTAGTACTGGCTTGTCAGACACTTAAAGGATCTGCATATTTGCCATCCTTTTCACCTTGGGAGTATAATTCATGATATTGTATCTTACCCATTCCCTCACTCCGGAATGGCTTGTTAAGAGATACTTTCACCAGTATCTTGAGTTCTGTTTTTGTGGCAATCACTTGTATCCATAAGTTCTGAGGTACTTGCATTTATTTGTGGAGAACCTGGTTTACTCTGTCAGATTGGATATCTGTTGGTGCTAATTTACCTTTCTTCCTGAACTGATGTTGGCTTTCTTTTAATTAATCTTCATTTTATCTGTTTCTTCCATCGACAAGAATGTGCATGGCCTGCTTTTACTTCATAAAGAGGGTACTTTAGTTCAGGAAGGTTGACTTGTTCTGTTCTGCTTTCTGGGTAAATTTGTTATTGTAATGGTTAATCAAAAATGTCTCCAAGTGGATTGCTGACTGCATTGTCTTCAACTGGCAGATGGGTAACTGCCCGTTTAGTAAAGGATGCTATGATGTAGTGGTTTCCAGTAATTATTTCGCATTGGTCCATTGAAAGCCTTTGTGATGTGGATGGCTTTATTTCACACATCCAGTAAGCATTAATATTTGACCATGATTCCAGGAGCCTGATGTCCTACCTTTTGGAATCTCTAAGTACTGAGCATTCTGGGCCACTGCTTTGTTCACTTTAAGCTCTGCCTTCCCAGGAATGATTATTCAGTGGTTGCCTACTGCAGAGAGCCTTCAGTGACAAATGCAATGGCTTTCTACTTAATCCATGTGTTCTACAAAAAGGCCATCTGTAGTGGGTATATGTTACCCTCCTGTTACCCCCTTTTGTTTTATGTGCTGTCTATCCAGTATTATCTGGTAGACTTGCATGCAGCATAGGCATGCATGTTATTTGGGTGGCACAGTGGTGTAGCAGTTAGCATGGCCTCTTCTTGGCATTTAGTCCTTAAGTTCACTTATTGGCTGAGGTGCCTTTTGTTAGGAGCTTGCATGCCTTTTCTTGTCTGTGTGGGTTTTTGCTAGGTGCTGCAGTATTTCTAAGATTCCAAAGACAGCAACATGAGTTATTTGGTGGCCTGTCCATTCTCTCCTCCTGAGAAGACTTGAGAATGTACTGAAAACTAACTCTGTTCCACAGTTTGTGCAGTGCAGCAGGTTTTTTTCAGTGGGACGGGAGTGGTTACTGAATATTTTAGGAAATTCTAGATCACTTGCATTAGTCATTTAACTAATGCATTTTTTTGAACTTATTGTGCCGTTCTCAAATTCAACGGCAGACTGTTAAGTAATTCTCTATTCCTTGCCCTAGCATCAGTAATTTCTGTTTGAGGCACTCTCTTGTCTCTGCATTTTTTATTATATGGCTAATTGCACTGGATGGACTGTGGAATAGAGATACTTTTCAGTACATTATTTTACTGTGCCAGTATCGTAGAGTCAGGTTTGCCAAATTAGTGTTTTGCTGTAGTTTAACAAATTTGGAGATGAGTAGAATGTCGGGAAATTACAGAAAAAAACATGCCACAAGACAGGTGTTCCTCAGAAAGAAATAGTTACGCAAAGGTGGTGCTGCGATGGCATTGTCGCCTCACAGTAAGACACTGTCCAGTTCGATTCTCAGCTAGAGCGTCTTCTGCGTGGAGACATGCGTGAATGGGCGTACCTTCGTTGAAGGTTGTGCATCAGCCCTGGCAAGCCGGTATGTAAAAATCAACTGCCAATCATTAGCGGACCGGAGTTCTGCTGTGGCGACCCCTAACCGGGAAAAGCCGAACGACACAAACATAGAGTTAAGGGGTAAATCAATTACTAGTAATAAAACCAAAAATAATTAAGCAGTTTGCTACCTGCAACCAGAAAAAAAAAATAATGAAACTATTGAAATAAATAAAGCTTCCTACTGCAGGCAGTGGGGAAGACATTTATATTGGAAGCCCCTTTCTTTTCATTATGAGCAGTCACTTGCATTTGATTCTGCAAGTCTCTCTCAGTGCAATGGCCATTTTAACACCTGTGCACTAGTGTGGGGGAGCAGACTGTCGATTCCTCTCTGATTACAAAAGAAAAACCTGAACAAAGGCCTGCAATTTAGCTACTTTTCTGACTGTAGCTGGATAACTTCTAAGTATAGTGTAAAACAAGCTCTGAGACGAACATAAATGAGGGTGATTAGTGACAAAAGCAGCGGTCCTTTTACAGAAGGTATAGAACATGACAGTTACTCGTACAAACCCATTATATGTCATTAGCATGGGAATTCACAGTTACTTCCATATGTCTGGCATGAGTCATACAAAGCATTATGGGAAAGAGGGTTGAGGAAGAACAAGATTATGTTGATACATCAAGCCCCATTGGTAACCATGTTGTGGAAAGCAGACTAAAATTACAAATAAAGTACTTAGAGTGCTTTTGAGGTGTTAAAATAGGTTGGGAAACAGAGTGGGAAAAAAAACAGATTTTTTTTTTTTTTTTTTTTTTTAGTTCTAGGGTGGAGTTTTCCTTTAATTGATCACAGGAACAATGTTGTTGTATATTGTAAAAAAGAAATAAAAATTCTTATCTCCAAGGCTTCGGGCAAAGCTCAGAAAAAGGACAAAAACAGGGCAAGTAAATGTAAAGAGCATGAAAGATTGATTAAGCCCCCCCTTCTACAATGTCACTTGTATGGAAGACTAGCCATATTCTGTGGGATTGGTTTCATTGAAGCTTTCTGTTACAAGTCATTGATTCCACCCACAGGGCTGGTGGGGGGTATCTTTGATATTAAAGCAAATCATCCCTGAAAGAGACCGCTTTAACTTGGGCTGTCCATTATAGACCTTCTGTTAGGTCTCAACTTCCAGAGGGGATGGATTTGGGGCTTAACCATTCTCCTCCTTGTACAGGGCCAGATTGGTTGAGTGCCTTACCAAGAGCATCTTCTGCCTTCTGATGGACTCTGGTACTGTTGCTGATACAGTCTAGGCCATCCAGCTCCCTTCTTGTACTGATGTGTTTGGTGTGTTCCAGGTAGATGACCTTCTGGTGGCACCTCCTTTTGTGTCTGTGCCTTTAGAGGTCATGGTCCTTCCTAGGGCTTAATGAGAGTTTCGTTCCTAAGTCGTCTCTGATATCAGTGTCGAGATACGAGTGTTTGGCTTTTGAGCCTTTGGGACTAGGAACAACATAACTGGTGTTGAGATTGCCTGGCTTCTTGGTGCAGACAGACTGAGTCCTTACTGAGTACCAAATGACTTTGGTTCAGTTAGTGGCCCCAGGGATAGTAAGGCATGGAGGGTATGGCTGGCTTGCCTCTTGCAAGGAATGAAGTTTTTTTTTTCCTGCACTTGGCACACCTGCGTAGTATGATCTTGTGGAGACCACCTCTTGTGCTACAAGAGGAGGTGGATGGCCACTTGGAGGGGAATGTGTCATACAGAAAAAAGGGATGTCATTCATAAATGGCCCATTTGCATGATCCTCACCTGTGCATAGCAGACTGTGCAGAATTAGGGGTTGGGAGAAAAATGTCAAAAATATGAACTAGCCTTGATGCCTGTCTAAATGACTGCCCCTCCTGGGCAACCCCCTTACCAGGTAAGGGGAAATGAGTGGATCAGTTAGCTGAGAGGAGGCTGTTGGTTAATGAGCTGCAGGGAGTGAAATGCTGAGAAAGATTTGTTGTGTGGATTTTCTGGGTGACATTTTAGACTGGTCCTATCTCCGGTTGTATTGTTGTTGTTGGAGTTTATGGCAGTAATGGTGTTTATAAGTCTCTGGAATTCACCTTTACATGAATGGTTCACTGGTCGGTTTGGTGCTAGTGCCTGTACAGTCCTTATTCCCTTAGTGTCAAACCCATAATGCTGCTTCTTGGATTGGTAAATATATTTTGTCCCTGTTTTGCAATAACTTGATAGATATTCAAGCCTAACTAGCAGAAATCTTTGTCTGCTGTTATGAGTAATGATGTGCAGTTTTGCAGCCAAGATTGGTTTCATGAATAACCAAACTGTTATGACTCTGTCATAGTCCATGTTGGAGGGAATGACTTGAGACGTACCTTCCTGGACTATATGAAAAGGGACATGATTTAGCCCACTGAGTATGTGTCCCAAGAAGATATGTTCCTAGCCTTAAGCAGCATTCTACCATCACCCAGAATGATGTCTCAATACAAACAGAAAATGAAGGACTTTGACTTAACAGTTGGCTGGCTTAGTTTCTGGTATCATTCCAAGGGGATCCAGTACCTGACAGCCTGGGATGACATGACTGACCAACTGCAAAGCTTTGCCAGAGATGACCTGGGTCTGTGTCCCTTGGGCTTCAGGCTCCTGGCAAAGGCTCTTGCCTTCCCCATAGTGCCTTTTTTAGGCAATGCCATGAGGTCAAAACTACAGACATACAAATTTCATCAAAACGTAAATTAAAGGTCATGCTACTAAACGCTAGGAGTCTAAACATGAAACTGCACTCATTGGAAGCATTCTTAACCCTGGAAGAAGCTGACATTTGTGCAGTTAGAGAAACCTGGTTTAAAGCTGCAGAGAGCACCCTAGCCATACCAGGTTACTCATCCTATCATTCATTCAGACTCCAAACCGTGGGCAGCAAAACAAAAGGAGGTGGAGTTGCAATATATATAAATGATATACACACCTGTAGGCTGGGCAAAACCAGTATGATGCACAGGAAACGCTCCAGGTGCAGTTAACAATTGTCAGGACCCCTATTCAAATCATAGCTATAGGCCTACAACTCTGACTCCACCTGTCTGGACCTCTTTGACTCTATTAAGATTTAACCTTTTACCCTGATCCTGGGCGACTTTTAACTATCCAACCATAGATTGGAAGAAATTCTCATGCCAAAACACAAATGCCCAGAGATTTGTCAATGCAAATGCTTTGGATCAGTTGGTTGATACCCCCACAAGAGGTGAAAATATCTTGGACTTGCTATTAACCAACATGAGTAACAACTGCATCATCCCTAGTGTTGTCATGCCTAATAAGATCCAACGACAAAGCAGTCACTTTTGAGGTCACCATCTGCCCCCCCCCCCCCCCAGCTTATGTCAGACAAAAAAAACTTCTCCAAAGCTGATTACAACCTCCTGAGGGATGGTATAAGCAGCCTCACAGCCCCCTACCCCTCCATAGGAACTGGCACATATGTCCAAACCTACAATGAAGTACTATATGAGCATTTGTATAGCTGCATGGAATCAGGAATACCAGACAGGATCAAATCATCCTCCTCAAGGAATAGTAAACCTGTCTGGTGGACATCTGCAATTATTAAACTCTATAATAAAAGGAAAAAAAATTGTATTCCAGGACCAAGAAGGAGCAGGTGCCTAATTGGAAGCGATCTCTTCTTCGCCTGAACAAGCAAATAAGAGCACTAGTGAAAACCTCCAAAGCAAACTTGAGTCCAGACTGGCCACATCTACCAAAGATTATCATAAGGCCTCCTTCACATATGTTCGCAATCTCAAGGGAAGCACCAGATCTGCTTAGAACAGGTGGGTCAAGGACACCACATACACAAACCCTGTAGATATAGCCAACCTGCTGGCAGGCAGGTTCAGTGAAAACTTCATTGCTCTATCCCTCATCAGTAAAACAGGACATCCCTAGTACCTGCCCCTCTCCCCTTATCTCTAGGGAGTAAGTCATCACTGCCTTCTCAAATGCAAAAAATACACCCTCCATGGGACACAGTAACATCCCAGGCTGCATCTTGCATGAACTCAGGCAGGAATTTGCAGCACCATTAGGCACCTTTATTCAAGCAAAGCCCAAGTACCGGCTTCATTCCAGCCGAGTGGAGGACAGCTGCTGTCATCCCTTTGCACAAAGGTGGAGCATCCACTGATCCAGGAAATTATAGACCCATCAGCCTAACTAGTCTGATCTGCGAGGCCATGGGGTGGATTATCATGGACCTCATTAACAAGGACATTGGCAACCTCCAGACACTTGATCCCACACAGTTTCCCTTTTGTTAAGGGGAGGTCATGCCTGTTAAATTTGGTCGACTTCTTTGAGACAGTCAGCAAGGCCATAGACGAGGGGAAGATGGTGCAGACCACCTACCTTGCCCTGGCCAAAGCCTTAAGTACTATTCCCCACTTGGGTATAATAGATAAATTCTCTCAACTAGGCATCAATCCGTATGTTACCAGATGGGTAGCAAACTGGTTCACTGCTGGAACCTACTTAGTCAAAATAGGGAAAGCCACCTCAAGTAGTAGACCCATAACAGGCGGTGTCCCCCAGGTATCGGTCTTGGAGCATCTGCTGTTTAGGATATACTTCTCGGAGGTGCAGGCCAAATCTAGTGGGCTATGGCCCAAGCTTGCAGATGACTGCAAGCTGGGTGCTGTCTTCAGTTCAAAAAGCAGGGCAAAAGAAGACTTCCACACTCCAAAGTTCTTTTAATTCCACATAGTACAGCTAAAAACTGCTTCAGCCAAATGCAGTACATAAAACAACACAACAGTTAAGTAATCCAAAAAGATGAGTGCTTTCATTCCACTGACATACAAAAAGGAACTTCATCAGATAAATGAACAAACTGACATTAGGCTTCTTAAATACTCTTTAAACCAATCACAGCTAAAATTCAGAACACACCCTTATGGCATGAAATAGCCTGACAAAACCAAGCTTAGTAAAAAAAAAAAGGCATAGTAAAAGGACCACCCCCCCCCTTTTTTTATTTTCATTCATAAAAGGAATGTAGCAATGTTTTTAGCTGTACTACATGGAATTGAAGCATTTTGGAGTGTGGCAGCCGCCTTTTGCCCTGCTTTTTGGATTATTAGTGATGGTTTGGTATTTTTCCTGTTTGTGGTCTTCAATTCTCCTAGTGATGTGGTCATTGTCTCACCCAAACAAATGGTTGGTGCCAGAAACATGCCTCAAACTGAATGCCAAAAAATGCATCATCATCCCTTTTGGGGAGAATACGTCTCCACAAATTATCACATTGATAGTTACTAAGCACGCAATCAAGTCATGAGGGAATTGAGCACCCAGGTTGATAGCAGACTGACTTTTGACCACCATATTGCCTCCTGTATGGAAAGCATTCTGCATGGCCCACCTCATTAGTAAGGGTATCTCATCCAGGAAAAAGGTGGTCATAACATCCCGGTATTCTTCTTTTATGAGACTCGTTATTTAGTACAATGCCCCTTTTGGCATGTACCTCACATAGTGGCTGGAGAGACCACAAAGGTTCTTCACCTGGAGAATCCACGGCCTCAACCATCTACCCTATACAGATAGGGTAAAAGCCCTGTCCCTCTACTCAGTCTCCTACAGACTCCTCAGAGGTGACCTCTGTCTGGCATACAAAGCAATATCAGACCCCGCCCTGATGGGACTGCTGCATATCTGCAAGTCAAGCTCCACTCTAGTAACCAACGCACGCGACTTCAACCTGGTCTATGATATCAATAGGACTCGGCGGGACAGATGTGTGTCCCAGAGACTGTCCGTTTTGTGAAATAGACTCCCTCACCACATAAAGCAGGAGTACCTCATTAAACCTTTTAAATGCAGCCTGTATAACTGGATGAGGAACAGAAAATACACCCCTGCTGGACAGTGGCATAGGGTGCTGACTTGTTGAAACATGGGCTAAATTCTTGGCTAGGCTTGTAAGGGCCTCTGGGCCAATAGCCTAGTAACTTTATGATCACATGAGCCTGTCCTATTTCAGAATTTTAAACCATTTCAAACTGTTGGCATATCTCGTAGCTTTCCAATACTCTGTGTTTTTAGGCTTCTATTAGTGGTCTTTCCTTTATTTCATGGTTTCATGTGCAGTACACAATGAATTGGTTAGGCTGGTTTTCTGAGTCATTTAGTTGGTTGAGAAGATCAGTTACTGGTACATTCTAGTAACTGAGTCCAGGATGTAGAAATAGAATTTGAAAGGAAGGATTTCATTGGGCTTTTTTTTAATGTATTATTTTGTCAGATTCATAAATCTTGCTGTATAGAAGCTAAATGGTAAGATGCTTGCATGTATGGTAAATCATAATATAGTCTTAATGATGGTGAAAGAAACTGTATAGTTGTAAGTTTCAGAAGACTGATGTGTGCTATGATCTTTTTTCACTCCATGTTGTTTGTGATAAGGAAAGAATGAACAGTACTGTAGTCTGTACTTTGAGGAGGTTCATGAGCTTGGTGGAAACCGGGAAGAGCAAAGTGTCTGTGGTAAACTTTGTGTTACTTAACAAATGCAAGCAAAATATAAATACACAAAGCATGCACAATGTTGGGATAATGATATATATTCCTTTGTGGCTGTTCTCCACCCACCCCTTCCCCACTCAGATGCAAATTTATATGAAAATGCCCTCTCCTAATCCTGATGATGCACAATTAACTACCGGCATCCACTCTCCCCTTAAGGGCACAAATTCACACAAGCAAAGTTAGTTCCTTAATTGCTGTGATGCTGGAGCCTTTCTGATTGTAAGTCCCTGCAGTTATTTCTACCTGACAGTGCTGTATTACAAATGTTGGCTGCATGTTGTATAGTTACTGTTAAGAAACATGTTCTACAAGTTTGGATCCCTACATTAGGGGTTTTCTGAATGAAATCTATAATATTGTCTGGGAACAAGATACATGGTGTATTACCTGATGTTGAGAGTACATTTTCAGGTGCATAGTTTTGAAGAATAAGGTGCTTAATAGATTATTCAGTAGACAAAACTTTGGTAAATTATCACATTTTCTGTTTAATGGAAAAATGTGCTATATTAAGGGTACAGCCATGGGTGCCCCCTTTACTCCCAGTTAACACCAGTCTTTTTTTTTTTAAAGCATTGGCAGTGTAGGCACATATAGGTGACGTATAATACATTTGCATCACATTGGTGTGTGTGTGTGTCTGTGTGTGTGTCTGTGTGTGTGTCTGTGTGAGAGAAGCCAGCATAGATGAGTTAGATTTGTTTTGTGAATGAGAAACTCTTCATTTTTTGGGTATTTGTTAACCTCTGTTAGCAAAAATGTGCACTAAGCTATACAAGAAACTGACTTCTAGCATAGATTATCTTCATGGTGACGGTCAATTTTCACCACCCCCCCCCCCTCAATTTTTTAATGCTTTCCCTTATGGTAAATTGTTGAGGGCCAAAATGGCCTGTAACCAGTATCTGAGTTATTTTAGCAGAAACTGAAAAAGTAGTTAAAATATATTTTTGAAGTGGTTATACATTCATGATGTTTTACATGCTTATGGAGGGTGACTGCCGCAGCAAAGGCAGAAGGTCTAGGTTTAATATTGCACGATGAAGGTAAAGTGAGTATTAGATGTTGTGGATGATTATAGCAAGTTTGACATTTAGTTGCTTAGTGCAACATTTTTACGAGCAGATTGTTGTACCAATAAACTGAGCATGGGGAGTGCTAGCTGATTGAATGTAGTATAAGTGGTAGCTTTGCTCATTTTATGGTACGTATGCGAGTCTGCAAGAAGATCTTCCTTGTACAAGTAACACAGATATTGGGTACATTTCTCTGTGGTGGAAGTTAATGATGTCCTTCATTTGTTAAATGGTTTGACTATATTAATGAGGAAATTGTATTCCTTTTCATTAAAAGCCCTTGCGCATGTACAAGGTTTGCATATGCTTTAATGTGGTCTGCAAGCTGTTTTTATACAAGGGGAATGAAATGACTGCTGAACCAGACTATTTTTTGGTTCCCTTATGCCAGCATCAGTCTGTCATGGGCCATCTAGCCTCTCCTACAACCCCAGACCATTAGTGTTGTAAGGCTGGGGACAGCGTGGAACCTAAGGTTGTCCTGTGATGTTATGTTGTTGACTGCTTCTGCCAGGGGTCTTTTCTGTTATGACCACCTCCTTGAGTCCTTCTCCCCTGTGCTCTCTTATTAACATATGAGGGGGCTACTCCTCTCTATGGACCACATGTCCAGCAGGGAGCATCTAGATGTTGGAGCTGCTAATTGTACCATGGTTGCTTGGGCTTAAGTTGGGGCTTTTATCCCTCAATACCATACCACTAGCTCATGAAACAAAAAGATTTTTGGAACATAATTAATTTCAAGAGATTGAATTGTGACTGCCTTTCTGTAACTCCTCTGAGCACTTTTAACCAGTTTATTGATTGTATTTTCACTTGTTTGTAGTTTGGAACTTGTGTGAGCCTGGAACTTTTTTTTAACATTCTGTGCTTCTGCTACAGTTACTGCATTGTTAATGGCTATCATAGTCCAGTATTGAGTGTTTCAAGCCAGTATGTTATAGCCAGCAGTGCTGCCAGTGTATCTGTGTGAAGTTTAGTCTTTCGGAGATGTTTCTAATAGTCTGTCTTTTTCAGAAGTTTTGTTTGTAATGTCCGAGTATGGACATGTGTTGAAACTGCAGTGTCATTGTGCTGGAACTCTTCACTGATAGTTGGGTTTATGAATGCCTCCTTGGTCTATTGGTGATATATTTCATCATATTGTAGTAGATGTATTTTTGGTGATATGTTTGTCTTCAGAGTCTGAATAGCCTCGGTGCTGGCTTGAACTGATAGGTCTTTTGGGTTGCTGTTTGTAATGTTTGCACTGCAGCCTGAAAATGTTTGATGTATTGGCAAGACATGCAGACTGAATTTATTGCTTTTTATAATTGTATTATTAAACTTGTTACTGTCTTAAAAAAAACAGCTTTCTTGCCTGTTCTGTGGATCAGTGCTCATGGCTTTCACATCATAAAAATTAAGTTTTATTAATTTTTTTTAATTATCTGATTACATTTGTTCACTTTAATGTTTGTACAAGTATTGGGGGTTTAAGTACTGAGGTATTAAAATGTAAGGACAGAAAATTCTGTTGTGCTGTTCATTTTTTTTAATCTAAATTGTAATAGTGTGGTTTTAAAGGCTCGTCATGGAGCAGCCGGTGGTATCTTGCAGGAGTCTCTCACATGATAAAAATTTGTGTAAAGTGTGCTGATTTTTAAATTTGGCATACTACTTTCCCCCCAGACGCTTGACAAATAAGTTATTCCAATTGCATTCGTTGTCATTTTTTTAACACTTGCTAATTTTAGTGATATTTTCAGTTTTGTTTGGTCTTGTGTTTATATAAGTACTTAACCTGAAAATCATTGACATTTTCAGTTATTCATTTCATAAACTTTAGATACTGAGTGAATGACATTGGGCTGTTGCAAGTCTTTTCCTTCTTACCCAACTGTGCCTCTGACAGGGTCATTAAAGTAGTCTAGCACATATGTTGATGTGGAGGAATGAGTTGCAGTTTTTGGTCAGTTGGTATTTACAAAAAGATCTTCCATGATGTGCAGCTTAGTGTTCATGTTTTCCATCTTTCTCCATGGATGGTTTATCATCCCATCTTTCCAAAAAAAAAAAAAGAAAAAGCCTCATCGGAGCCCCGTTCTTTCCTCGTCTAAGATTGAGTGGCTGACACCTTGATGGCAGTTTAATGATGCTTAATCCCTTCCTTCTGGTGAAAGACCAGTATATTAATTGCCTACACTGTCAGGTGCAGTAGTCCAGATGGGTGTGTTCTGGTCATCTGTTCCTCAGACCAGAATGTGCACAGTTTGTCAGATTTCACCTGTTTCATCATGGCAGTCTGTAGGATGATGCTTTCTAATTATGCTTTCCACCAGCTGGCAAATGCACACTTCTTGGCAGACTGTACATGATTTTTCCTTGAAGCTGGAGCTGGGTTCCAAGTAACCATTTTTGAACAGCTGCTTTCTCTTGGGTAGCTAAACTAGTGTTGATTACTTAGTCCCATCTCATCTATCAGTTTATACAATACCTGTCTGCTGTACTTTTAACGTGGGCTGGCTGGACTGCAGTTGGGGAATTAACATTTAGCTCTCTGTATGGCACACAAGGATAATGCCCAGTAGATGGCCCTGTTCATTGCAATATGGGAAGAAGTGTGGTTTATGTGTGTGGTTTATGTGTGTGGTTTATGTGTGTGGTTTATGTGTGTGGTTTATGTGTGTGGTTTATGTGTGTGGTTTGTGTGTGTGGTTTGGGTGTGTGTGTGGTTTGGGTGTGTGTGTGGTTTGGGTGTGTGTGTGTGTGTGGTTTGGGTGTGTGTGTGTGTGTGGTTTGGGTGTGTGTGTGTGTGGTTTGGGTGTGTGTGTGTGGCTGGTTTGGGTGTGTGTGTGTGGCTGGTTTGGGTGTGTGTGTGTGGCTGGTTTGGGTGTGTGTGTGTGGTTTGGGTGTGTGTGTGTGTTATGGTGGTCCTGGCATATTTTATGCTGGCTTTTTAAGCCTGTCATTTTGATACTTTAATTATTGCTAAATTGTGACTTGGTCATTTTTGTTTAATAGAATTGTATGCCTTAATGGTTATGTTTGGAGTGTCCATTTGTTGCTGCTGACTGTGTTAAGTGTGTTTTGCTAGGCTAACACTATTTTTCTTGATTTATCTTTATTAGCTTTTTGGCTTTAATATGATGGCATTTGCTTTGAAATTTACCAGTGTTTATACAATTTTTAGCACTGCAGAGGCAGTATTGCAAAAGATGGATGATATGAAGAAGATGAGAAGAAGGATGAGAGAATTTGAAAATCGAAGAGACTTTAACGATACAGAGGAAGAAGTAAGCCTACCAGTTTTTGATATTTAGGAAAATGGGTTAACATAGTGTCTTTTTTTCCTTGTGCCCCACTTAATTTTGTTCTGCAGACTACCCCAAGATGTAATTGCTGATGGGAAAGCAGTACCCATTTAGATTTGTTGTACAGAAAATGCAAAATGTTTCATTTTCTACTTGTGTATATGGAAATTAAAATAAAAAGTTGCATCACAGTTCAAACCTTGGAACGGCTTTATTTCCAATACAGTTTTGTGCATCTTAATCACTTCGGCTTGGGTATCTTGGGCATAAGGTAGTGTATACCAGATTTCATGATAAAAGGACCACGAATGTGGAGATGTGATCAATGATCCGATGGTATAATTTACGGTCCGCCCCTCCTTTCTGACTGAAGTGAACAGGAAATGGGCTTCCTTTCTGATTATTTGTTTTGAATCAACACCCCTTTGTAGAGCATTTCAATAAGATTGATCATTGTCTGAGTTGATTTAATTTTCTGTTGAATACTTGTTAATGTTAAGATGATTTCTGTGTGTATTTTCACACTTCTGTGTTTTATTTTATTGAGAGGAGCCGGGTTGTTTAATAATTAGGGTCACACTTGTGTTTTGCCAGGTCAGTTACTACTTGTTCTGTATGTTGAATGTTTTGGGAGTTATATTAGAAAGTGGGTAAAATTTCCACATTTTGCTTTGCTTCTAAGACATTTCTCTCTGAATCACTTCTAATGTGGAAATGGCTTCATGCCATTAAAGAAAATAATGGTATTACAAACTGGTGTAGTTTTATGTAAAATATATTTATGTATGTATTTACATTTGTTTACCTGGATAGTCTGACTGGGTCAGTGGAGGTCTAGAAGAAAAACTGCATTCATCAGTATGAAGTATACAAGAAAAAAGTTATTGTCTTAGTAGGCTAACCTAATAAAGAGGAAGCCTATTAAATGGCAACAAAACCAGGAGAAAAACATAGGGATGTACAATTGCAGTGATTACTTTTCAGAATTGCATATACAAAGCAGACTCGCAGTAGAATCCCTCATGATTTATGTACAGCTGCATGGCAGTATCCCAGCACAAATGGGGATAGTAGTTGCAATACAGTACAGAGAATAAATAGGAACAGAATGTTCTCTGGTAATAATCAGATTGTGTAGTGAGTAGGTAAGGCGAGGAGAGTCTAGGTCTAGAGGAGTTAGAGTAAGTTGTTTTGAGAGAGAAAGGAGGGAAACAGAGTGGGAAATTTGGTGAAACAGACAGTAGGACAGAGATGAAGAGGAGGGAAAAGGAAGATTACAATAAAGTAGAAAGAATGATTTTCAGTGTAGAGTAAGAATAAGCGTAGAAAAGGGGAAAAAACAGTATAATGGAGGGAGGCTTGCAGTAAGTTAAATACAACTGTTCTATAAGATAAGTGAATGAGGAAAAGCTGCCTAGAAAGGTAGAGACAGAGTAAGGTCAACCTAGTGTAGGACAAGAGCAGAGCCACGTATGCAGTAAGCGTTGAGTTTAATTTTGAAGTTTTGTCTTGGTAGCAGTGGCAGGGAGTTTCATAGTCTAGAGGAGAGGAGTATCGAGTCACCACCCGAAGTGTTAGATGGGATTATTTGATGTGTAGTAGAATAATGCAACTGAGGTAAATCTCTGAAAGGTAATAAAAGATAAAATTTTACTGCTTTACGTTAAATACATTTATCAGTTTGGTAGCCTTGGTTTTGAGGTTTGCACTTTTTACAACTTCCAAAGACAGGGGCGTGAACTCAGTTTCTTTTATGCTTGTTGAGCCTCTAGCAGTGTGGTTAAATATCCATCTATCCATAACGCCTCTTTATCCCATGGGTCAGGATATCACATCAGTAGTGGTCATCATCTGGAGCCAGCGTTCACAGGTTGGTTAGCCCTGCTGTGATTGCTCTTCTGTACCCACAAATGCACCTATTACCAATGTAGCTGCAAATAGCATTCAAAGTAAAAGAGGCACTTTGTACCGTTGTCAGTCCAGATAGCATAAATTCCAAAAATAGCTTTGGAAGTTGGTGGCTGAACCTGAACTTTGTGGTTGGGGTACTTCTCTTTACCTCGCAGACAAAAGGCTCTTTCCTCCCATTCCAAGGGAACAGATTCCCACATTTTCTTTCTGTATCCTGTAAGCTAAAAGTTTCTTGTAGAGGATAAAGTTGAACGATTAATTAGATAGATGAAACCTTTAGACTGTTTGTATCTTGAACTAGCTAGCATAGGTCTGAGCTTAGGATGGAGCAGTCTGTTTGTTATGACTGCACTAGAGTTTTTTTCTGTCATTCAGAATCTTTGCAAAAAGTCCTCTCAGTTTCACCTAACAAGATTTACTTTTTCATTTCCACAATATATTGTTGGTAACCATGAAAATTCCTCACAGTTCTCGGTCTCTCCTTCTACCATAAAAATAAGTTTTAAATAAGCTGTCAGTACTACAGGGAAGAATTTTAACTAGACTTTGACATGGAACCCATTTTGGGGAAGACACTCTGACTCAAGTCTCATGCTTTTGTAGGCATGTTCTTCTACTGTACAACTATACCAAAAATGTTTAATTTGAAGTCTGGCCATTTTAGTTTGGCTGTTAATTTTCTGTCTTTCTCTTCTAGCACAACATCTTTGCATATCCGTTAATGGAAAAGAAAAGTTGTTGGCCAAGTATGGTAACAAGATCTACACTTTTACTGTACTTAGGTATACAAGGTCATTTTTGTTTAAAAAAAAAAAAAAAAAAAGTTGCTCTTATATTTAACTTTTTTCTGTCAGTTGCAGGATACTTTAAAAAGACGCGTCTAATAAAATTATTATCTAGTCACTGTGTTGAGAAATGCTAAATCTGAGTTTTCCAGAATTAAAATAACGATTATGGTTCAGTTATTTTGATACCTGTTCCAGGGCAACTATAATAGGTGTTGTTCTCTGACATGGTTAGTTATTGTCAGAAAAATTGCCCAGTGATCTTAAGGCTCAAATTGTAGTTCTTGCTGCTGCAGGTAATATTTGATGGTCTAGCATATCTAATTGTCCATCCCTTGCGAATTCTCTGGACACTTTATACTCTTCAATGCCCACTAAGAAGTACTAATCAGTACTTTCTTGAAGTTCATAAGCCAAACAAAACCTTTGGGAAAATATTGTCACTCAGTTGCAAAAAATTGGAACACACTCCCTTTAGCCCTTAGACTACTTAGACAGAAATGCCTTCAAGAAACAGCTTAAATCTTTTTTCCTATCAAACTGGATATGTTCATGCTCTAAACTAATACCCAAGAAACACTCAGGGATAACCTAACTTAACTGTATCACTTCTAGCTCTCTCTTACTACTACTACGTATACATTTTTATTTCCGTCATATTCCATACTAGTTAGCTTATGTTACACTCAATTCCCATAATCCCTTATTACTGTTCTTTAATTTATTTATTAACTTCCAAAGTTCACACAACTTTATCTGTATATTTACTTACTTCATGCCTAGTACCTTGGTTCAGCAATGTAGTGACCTTAGTCTTACCATATTTCTGCTTAGTTTCTTGCCATACTAAGTGAAACTTTCCATATATGTATTGTATTTCTATCCATTCTGTATATTCCTTTATTACATGTTATGTAATTACTTCAGAAGTATGTGTACTTAAAATGTGATCTGTGTTTATCTTTGTTCTTACTATTTTTTTCCAGAAAATACAAAAGAGGCAGCACCACAACAGATGTCAAAATATGCACAGATTTAATAAATCCAGTAGTGTAGAACAATGAGCTCTTTCACGTTATAAAAATGTTTCATCAGACTTACATGCACATATATTCTCTAATTTAAATAGTAATCTCATTTCATCATCTAATCACTATATGAAATGATGACATCACACTCCTCAAATACAATCATAAAAACCTATCTAACATCTATATAATTAAATTACATTTTATATAAAAAGCATTTACTATAAAAGCATATTATAATAATTTAATTGCATTTCATGTTAAAAAATATCTATATAAAGAGTGCATTTTATAACAAACTAAGTAAAAATAGTCAAAGTGCTTAATGTAAATACGACCTAGCTGCTAAGAATGGTTTTAGTGTTATCTTATTTAGAAGACTCATTTTATGGGCTTGTAGACGTATAATCCACTTATTTTCTTGTCCCTCAGTGTAGTTTTTAATATTGCCTATCCTACCAGTCTTTTTAATTAACTCCAAAACTCTAAACCTACACTTGTGTACTGCCATGGATCAACACATGTCTAGCAAGTGCATTGTTTTCATCCTCTTTATTAATGGCATATATGTGTTCCCTCACTCTCTCCCTAAGGGTTCTGTTCGTCTTGCCTACATAGAAAGATTTACATACCTGACGTTGTGCCAGGTATACGAAGTCCCTTGTTTTGCATTCGGCATAATGTTTAAAAATATATTTTTGTCCAGTATCTGGATGAACAAACTTATCACCTGCCATGTATAGGCATTGATTGCAACTTCTGCTGGCGAATGTCCCCTGTCTATCAGAATGTATTTGATTCAAAATTCTACCATCCTCATAGCATAGCAATCTCTTTAAAGACTTGGTATTCCTATATGTATACCTCGGTCTTGTTCCCACTATTGTTGACATTTTTTCATCTACACTTAATAATCTCCAGTTCCTATTGCTTTTACCTTTATATTTTTGTTTGTTAAAGGGATTATCACTCCAGCCATATTGTTGCTTCCCAAATTCATCTCCTCATTCTCATTTCCATCATTTGCTATAACATTGTTCCTGCAAAAAAAAAAAAAAAAAAAAAAAAAGTCTCCCTTTCCTCTTTCTCTGTGTCTCATTTCCATTTATCACCTTTTCTATCTCCTTTACATGGTAGCCCCTATGCTTAAAATTATCCGCCAACATTGTGTTTTATGAAAGGCTTCATCATGACTAGTGAGCCTTGATACTCTAAGGGCTTGGCCCTTCATTATATTTGGATAAACATATGTGTAGGGTGCATGCTACTACGATGTAACAAACTGTTTTTCCAGCACGGTTTCCTAAACATGTCTGTATGTATACCATCTTCATTCTTGGTCAACTGTACATCCAAGAATTGCAGTTCTGTATTAGAACTGTTGCACTCAAAGGACAAAAAATCAGTCATTCCATTTATATAATGTACAAAATCATCTAATTGTTGTCTGGTCCCTTTCCACACAAGGAAAATATAATCCACAAACTGTCTGTAATATTTAATGTAATCATTAAATCCTGTACCTCCTATCACATAAGTGCTCTCCCAATATGCCAACACCAAATTGCCATACGAGTTTGCACACGCGGTGCCCATGGCCACCCCCTTGGTTTGTAGGTAATACTCTTCATCATAGATGAATATATTATTGCTAAAACAATAATTTATTGTTAAAACAATATTTAAGAGTAACATATACCTCATAACTAGACCCCTACTGACCCCTTTTTCTATCAACAATAGCCTCACATAATCCATACCTGTGGTGTTTGGTATGGACGTAAACAGAGACAACATCTAGTGTTACTAGTAAGTCATTATCAATCTCACCATCAGAAAACACATAGTTGGCATAACTTTCCAAAAACTGTTGTGTATCTTTAACAACTGATCCTATATTGTCCACTATGGGTCTAAACTGTTTTTCTGAATAGATGGAAAGGGTTTCAGTGAGCCAACCCCTCCCCGAAACAATACGTCTCATCTTTGGGTCGGTCAGACTTTTGTGAACATTAGGCAGCCCTCCTAAAAACCGGAATGACTGGTTTCTCCACCAAAAAATATGTATATAGATCAACATTTATCATTCTACATAGCAGTAGCTCATATAATTCACTATGCACATTTTTAATACATTTATATAATGATATCATGTCTAACATTTTGTATGTCTCACCATCTGTTAATAATCGCATTTTTCCTATATAAAAAATCATTGTCTAACACTACCACGGCTTCACCTTTATCTGCTTGTCTGATTATAATTTCAACATTGTCTTGTAAATCTTTTAGGGCTTGAAATTCCCCTCTAGTTAAATTAAAAAAGTCCGGTCTAGCTTGTGACATAGAGAGCTGCATTAAATCATATTCACAAGCTTTTTCAAATGCATCCAAAAGCAGATGCATTTGCAGTACAAAAGTAGATGGTTTTCTAAAAATATTATAGTCATTACTGTTACTCTGACCAAACATTTTTAAAGCAACATTCCTTGTAAACATTTTTATGTCCAGAATAACTCCATTAAATCCATGTTTCGTGATGGTATGAAAGAGAGGCCTTATTTAATAGGGATCTCTCATTATCCGACATGTACCTGGATATATACAAAACAAAGTGCTTTGTATCTGATGAAGCACCTTCTTCTGAAGGTTGTACCTCTCCTCCGATGCCTTCCGCTTCTTCATCCGATTCTGAGGAGACCACGACTGTCTCTCTACTTGCCAAATTTGGTAGTAGAAAAGGGCAAAAACTGTTGCTGCCTGCTGAACAGTGTGCCATAGCTGTTGAATGTGTGATAAATGCCTTCTGTTTACACTTGTAACATCCATCGTGAACACTGAGAGCACCGAGGGGCGCTCTGTGTCCAAAGGTGAATGAATCAGATGTATGACTGGAGACGGTGGATGTTAGGAGAGGCACTAATTACAGAATAAAGTGCTTCGTCAGATACCATAGAGAAACACCCACACAAATGTAGATATATATGTGTGTGTGTGTGTGTGTATGAGTATATATATATATATA
>NC_056732.1:69633073-69658073 GCF_019279795.1 Protopterus annectens
AGCAGTTTTTTTTTTTAAAGTGACCGCCATTGCAAAGCAACATTTTCAGCTTGCAGACATGGAGGTCTGTTGTCTCTTTGCATGACTTTCTTTTTAGTTCATGGTTTGTATTGGATTGAATGAGTGTTATTTATTTACCGGGCTGGTCCGACTGGACGAGTTCCTTTTACTGCGGAGGCACGAGTAGAAAAGCTCCACATAAATTCATAAACACAAATAACAACAATACTGATATTATACTTGGTGTTAAAAACATTGTTATACAGGTAGCAACTAGTGAGAAAAGAAACTAGTAAGAAAAGAAAACGGTCAAGGCAGTCAAATCAGAAAAAAAAAAAAAAAAAATAATAGGCTGAGATTGCAACAAGTAGATATTTGCTGAGGGATCCAGTTAATACCAAGCATGTTTACTAAAGACATGTACCATGAGAGAAAGTGTAGAGGTAACATTTTTTAGGATTATGTTGACCCATGGACAGAGCCAAAAACTTATAAGGTGGGCCTTCCGGGAGTTTTTGAATTGTGTGGTAGTTGATGCAGAAGTCGTGGCTTGAGGTAGATTATTCCAGGTTTTTGCTATACTATGTGAAAATAGACTGTCTTCTGTGTTAGCTGGTGTGATAGAGAGAAGTGATTTGTTTAGAGCAGATTGGACGATTTGGTGTGTCGATAGTTTGCAATTGCCTAAGAGCTGGAGTTTTTTTTGGATGTTTTTAGTAGCTGTGGGATCTCAAGCCACTGAAGTTGTTTAAGAGGTATGCAGTGATGGGTTCGAAATGTGGAATTATTTGTAAACTTGGAGATTTTGTTGTAACGAGTCAAGTTTGTCCAGGTCATATTTCCTTATATAAGTGAGAACTGGGGCTGAAGACATCCTTGTGGAAAGAAGGGGAGTTTGAGCTAGGTTGACCTTAGCCTGATCTGATGGCCAATTTTTGTGTCTGTATAGGGAACCCATTTTTTTGTGTACCTTTTTTATAGTTTGAGAGATTTGGATGTCAAAATGGAGGTTATATATTTCACCACCAAGGAGCTTGGTGTGGGGGGAGGGTGAAATAACAGTACCATTATTGGAGATGATAGCGAAGGAGAATGGAGAGGTTTTTGCTTTGTTTGGGGTGAATAGAAGTAGTTTTGTTTTGTTTGGATTTAAGATGAGTTGAATATTAGTGATCAACCTTTCTTCTGTGGCAAAGGATTCTTAGGCCAGGTGGTGTAGGGTGGTAAGAGATGGGGCTGATAAGATTATGGTGAAATCATCTGCATATTGTATTAATGAGGCCTGCAGGGTGGAGTTATGTAGGTTACTGGTGAAGATAAAAAAGAGCAGTGGTTCCGATATGGAACCTTGAGGTTCACCAAGAGTGGTTTGGAGTAAAGGAGATGTAACTCCTTGCCACTGGATAGATTGTTGTCGGTCTGATAGGTAATTTTCAAACCAAGCAATAGTGTTATGGGGAAAAGACTAACGAGTTTAGTGCATCTCTTTGGATAGGGTGAGAAACCATATCAAATGCTTTGGAGAGGTCCAGGAATATGGCATATACAAATTTATGTCTATGTTGGTTAACCGTGTTAGTGAAGGAGGGAAGAGTGGTGGTTGTGCTGTGGTGTGGGCGGAAACCATGTTATGTAAGGGAGAGGAGAGTGTTTGATTTTAGGAAATGCATGACTTCAGAGTGTGTACATTTCTCTGGTATCTTTGACAAAGGGGACAGAATGGAAATAGGGCAGTAGTATGAGAAATCATAGGAGTTTCCACCCTTATGAAGTGGAA
Source organism: Protopterus annectens (assembly GCF_019279795.1). Taxonomy (NCBI): domain Eukaryota; kingdom Metazoa; phylum Chordata; order Ceratodontiformes; family Protopteridae; genus Protopterus; species Protopterus annectens. The sequence continues at coordinate 69,634,851 of NC_056732.1, forward strand.
TAATGTAGGAGATTTTCCACAGTTTTACGGATATAGGATTTCTGTATAGAGCGGTTAGTAAGGATTGAGACTTGATAGGATATGGAGTCGGCAGTCATTTTTAAGAAATTTGCTGGTAAACCATCTGCTGCAAGAGCAGTGGGTTTAAGTTTTAAGAGGTGTTTTTATCGTAGAGGTTTTGACAGGTGAGAAATTAAAGGGAGACTAGTTAAGAGCTGTGGGCATGGATGAGTAGCTATTTTTGGATAGTTGAGTTGATAGAGATTTAATGGACTCAGTAAAGGGATGTTTGATTTTGGAGGCTATATTGCTATCTGTATTTGTGGAGGTTGAGGTGTGAGCTGGTGTGGTGGTTTTAGTAGGGTTTGCGTGCCAGATTTTTAAAATCCTCTTCATGATGGTTTCCTAGTTGGGGGGTGGGGGGACTGTTTGGCAGTAAACCGATGCCCAACTGTCCAGACACTTTTAGTTGGTGTAGTGGCAGTGGCAACTGCCTGGAATTTGGAGGATCCTTGTGCAATCCCCGTGCAAGAGTCAGAGTTTTCCTTTTCTGTTGAGTTACTTCTCTTGTAACACATCATGAATATACATGGTACTGAAGGAAGCAAAGTACTGTAATTAGATGCATTATTATAGTAACTATATGGTACCTAGTTCAAGTAACTGGGCTTTCTTTGAATTGCTCGGAAGTTCAGTAGTATTAACTTAACAGTGATTGAAAAGTTGTGCTTTTGGTTTCTCCACCTTGTCTTCTTGAAACTTGAATCTGCTTTTCTCTAAGCTACTGTATAGTGCTGTTACAGAAAAATGCTGAAATCTGGAAATTGTTTTTTCCCCTTTATAAGGAGAACCTTCCTATGTATTCTCGAGTGAAACAAAAGAATATTCAGGCAGCAGATGAAGATGAAACTACTGATAATCAGGACGATGGTACTGGAACTGCAGGTTTGTACTCTTCAGTTTTGCAGGAAGGTAAATTTGTAATTTTCAAGTTTTTCCACAGTATAAAGCTATTCAGCACAACTGTATTTATTTAGTGTAAAATCACTTTTTTTTTTTTTTTTTTTTTTTTTTTTCTTCAGAAGGGTTATTTTAATGGTAAATCTGAACATTTAGGGTTGCCCACTGCGAAAAAATCAGTCAGTACACAGCAATTACCAAGTTTGTGTTCCTCTGTGAAGACTATTGCGGAGGAGTCTGTGTGGGTATATATGGAGGTGCTGCAGAAGGCAATATAATACTCTTTGCTTGTCATTCATAATTAGCATGAGTATGTGAAGTCACTACTACTTGATGTGTTGTTTGCTCAGGGCTTGCTCTTTTGTCAGTTGGCTAACATGCACTTTTTCTGCAAATACATGGTTATCATTTTCCTTTGGGATCTACTATCCCCTATTTTCTCTGTTTTTAAAGAAATGTAATTGTATGTCTGTCCAGCAAAGTTGTGGACAGTGACTGTGCAAATGAAAAATAGTTTACCTCTTTTATTGGCTCAGGAGGGAATATTGGGTTGAGCAAACACCTTCAAACTGATTAAATGTCATAATCTGATGTCCTCTTCATTCCTCCTCACAATTGGGTCTAGTATCCGATTCTCTAATCTGGCTCGGCCACATTTTCCAGACCTGAATCCGATTCTCGAGCTCTTCCCTCTACCCCTAGTGCAGTACACCCACCCCAGCACCTCAGATCTCATTTGCAACTTCAGCGATTGGACGCCGATCTGTGATGTCAAGCAGTTTTGGCTGGTTAAGTAGAAAATGCTTTTTTCTTCACCTTCTGCTAGTGCTATTTCTTACCATTCTCTTCTCTCGTTGTCTTTTACTTTGTAATTTCTTGTTATAGAACTGTTTAGAACAGCTTACTCTTGTGCTTCTTGGGAAATGGTACTGGTATAGTTTCCTTCTCTAACTTTAAACCTTGTTGAAGAAAAGTCATCGTTTTGGTCGTGGACTATTTTGTTTTTTTGTTTTAAACCCAAGTGTGTGTTCGTTATTTGGTGGGCTGTACGGCTAGATTCTTTTCTCTGAATTATGTCTGACAAACCCTCTCTGGGTTTCAAGCAATGCACTTCTTGTGGGCACAAACACTCCTTGTGGGCAACTTGGTTGAGGATCATCTGTTTAGGTGCTGATCACCTTAAAGCTTCTTGCGAAGCTTTTGCGTCTTTTAATCTGTGGGTGCTTCCGGATAGGCACAACAAACTTGTTTTAAGGGGTCGTCTTCTTTCTTCAGCTTCCAAGGCTGAGACCTCTTCCATGGCTTTTGTTCTCTTCTTCCAAAGAGTCTACGAAGTCTCTCTCTGCGTCCCTAAGAGAGCCTCTGGAGCGAAAATCCAAGGAAAGAAAGTTTTGGATCCAATCTCCTCTCATTCGAAGTAACTTCCATCTTACCGGATCTACAGGCCTTCTCGGATCCGACTGAGGGAATTACACGGTTACCTTCTTCCTCTTCGACTCTGGTTTTTGATTCTAGGACTCTGTGTCAGAGAGCTCATTGGAAGTCCCAGAGCCGGTTAGGAAATTCCCCTTCATCCAAGCTGAAGCACCCGAGACCGTCCTTGTCAGCTTATTCAAAGTTTTTTAGAAGCTGGTCTGAGGAAGACATGGACAAGGGTGATGGAGTTCCTCAAAGCCCAGATTCAGATAGCGGAAGTGTCGTCTCCATCCCCTGTTGGATCAGTGAGCTAGGCCCATACCATCATAACTCTTTCTCCATTCAGGGCCACTGCTCCTGTGTTACAGGATTCAGGACTCCCGAGAGTGTTGGTTTTGTTACTGGGGAAACCACCTTCCTCGACTGCAATGGTGCCCCCGATCAGCCCTTTTTCTGTTCCTTCAGAGGAGAGCGCATCTCTGATCTGTGTCTGGGGGAGTGGGGTCAGCTCAGTCTTTCTTGGCACTTTCCCTTCTTGGTGCTTCGGCACTCAACAGCTCTGGTCTGATACCCTCTGGAGGCCATGGATCCGGAGTGTGTCCTGACTGCCTTCCCTTTTTTGCTTCAGGGGAAGTGGAGAGGACTTCTCTGAGTCTGTCTGCTTTGAAAGTAGTGGAACTGTTCTCTCTTCATTTACAACCTACCCTTGTAACCCCACTGGGTTGTGGTCTTGAGCAGTCTCCTGGATCTCCCTGCCCTGGAAGGGATCCCCTTATTCCGATAGTTCCCCAAAGTACCTCACTGAGGAAGGTCCCCCATAAGATGCGCTAAAGGAGGCAGACGCCCCAGTGGAGTCATTAACCGAAAACACTTCGAGGGAGAATGAATCCCCTCTATCCCCATCTGTTGGCGTCTCCTTTGGAGACATTTAAGAGATCCTGTAGCAGAAAGGTGAATGGTCTGTCAAACCTCTTCCTCCTGAGGAGTCAGTGTTCTTGGAGGATTTTGGGGCAGGTCCATCTGCATCCTGGTAGATCCCCCACCCCCTGGCAGACTACTTTATTGATCTGTTTTCCCTCCCGTCATGTAAGGAAGCGGATACCATTGATCCTCTTTATAAATGCCCCTGTAGGTTCCAGGTCACACTGTCTGAAAGGAAACACTGGATTAAGGGCCCTGATGCCATTGTGGTGGAGGCGGCCACAATGAAAACTGGCGGAGGAAAGCAGCAATGCCCATCTGCCTAACAAGGCACCTATAGAGTGTTGGACAGGTTTGAAAAGTGCATTTACGGTCTAGGCCAACTTTGCACTATGTTCGTTAAATTATCTCTCTTATTTTACCTGTCTTCAGAGAGAGCTGACTAAGGACCTTCTCAGCCTCTCTCTCAGTCCGTGCTTGTGGAGGAGCTTAAGAAACTTTCTCCCCAGATGGCCACTCTGTCATCCATTGCTAACTCCTCAATGAGGCTAATCTCCCATATAGTGGAAGTACCTCATAATCTGCTGGTTCAAGCCTATCCTTAAGGAGAGACACTTGTATGATACTGTAATTTTTCTGAAACCCTTCAAGGCATCCTTTGTTGATTCCCCTTTTGATGGTTCATCACTATTTGAGCCTTCTGTTAGAGATGCCCTCACCGACATCAAAAAGGATGGGAAGACCCTTTCTGCCATCTAAATCAAATTTTGTATGCCTCAGAGGTCCTTTTTGAGGAACCAGCCTGGAGACAAGAAAATGTGGTTCCGTAAATCCCAAGGGTCTTTCCAGGACCTGCGCTGTGAGCTGCCTTCAATAGGCAGAGGAGGAGGGTTTAATGGTCTCTTTCGCCCTTGAGGCAGAAGGGGTCTGCAGAACCAGAGCTTCAGGGACACGTTCCCTGACTATACTTTCAAAACTCTTGAAGTGCTGCCCGACTGTTGATCTCGGGAGGCAGTCAGGGGTCGACTTTCATTGCACCCTGTAGTCTGGACACATTTTAGAAACAGTTCATCGGTGCTAAACTTAATATCCAGAGGCTCCTATATGCCACACAGAGGAAGCAGTCAGCCCAAGAAATTCAAAAATTGCAACAAAAAAGTTATCCAAGAGGTCCCGACCGAACAAAGAGAATTTGGTACTTACTCTCGCTTCTTTTGGTATGGAAAAGGACAGGTGACTCATAGTGTAGCAAAGCAAATTGAACCTTCATGTAAAGAAGTTGAGGTTCTGAATGGTTACTGTTTAGTCCATTTTGCCTGTATTGCACAAGGAAGATAGATGTGCTCAATAGTACACATCCTTGAAATCTACCATATCAAAATAGGCACCCTAATAGATACCTGTGCTTTTGGCTGGGAACCAATCACTTTCAGTTCAAACCACTGCCATTTTACTTACCACAGCTCCCAAATACCCCCCCCCCCCCAGGTGTTCACCAAATCCATGGCAGTCTTAGATCATATGAGGCTCAAAGGATTGCAAGTGTTTCCATACTTTTGTGATTAGCTCCTCACCACTCTCATGCAGCATCAACTTCTCAAAGCCAGAGATTCTGATTCATCTCACACTCCGTGGGCATCAACATAAATTTAGACGAGTCCAATGTGACTAAGAGCCTAGACTTCATAGAACACTGTTTAAACATGAAGTAATCAAATAGCTTCTCTTCCCCCTTCACCTCATAATGATACTGGGGAATCAAGTCCAGGAACTGTTATCCCATCCATCCCAGCCTTGCCCGCTTTCTCCTACAAGATCTGGGGTCAATGTCAGCAGCGATTTTTAGTTCTTCTGGCAAGGTTCTTTATGTGAGTTCTTCAATGGATGTTAGCAGTAGAATGATCTGTACTATATACCAATCTCTCTATTCTTGTCAGAATGACACCAGTCTAGAAATGCATTATCTGTTGGTGGATCAAGACAACCTCCTTTTAGGCAGACTATTCAAGATTCCCCCTCTAATAGATACAGTGACCATGGATGCTTCCTGGGTGGGGTGGGGTGGAGCATTACAAGGGAAAAGATGGTCCAAGCACGTGGTGTCTGGAGACCAGGATGCTTATCAGTGTCCTTGAGATGAACACAATTCTTCTAATGTTGTGAACCTTTCAGGACGTGTTCCCTCTGGGGACCATTGCTGTTCCCACCGACATCGTCTGTAGTCTGGTACATCAACAAACAAGGAGGAACCTGTTCTTACCCTTTATGCAGAGAGGCCATGAGTATGTGCGAATCGGCAGTATCTTCGGACTGACTTCTAGTTGCAACTTGCATGCTTGGGAAAAATTAACATGCTTGGCAGACAGACTAAGCAGATCTATCCTGATTCTGCACGAGTGGTCCGTCAGTCATTGGCGAACATGATCTTCAAATGTTGGAGCCAGCCTTGCTGTAATCTTTTTGCCTTTCCCCTCAACAGGTGCAGTGAGTTCTTCGCTATTATCCCGCCTCCGGGTAGTCCCAGAGGGATGCTCTGGTGCACGATTGGTGCCTGGGTTTCCTTTATGCCTATCCCCCTCTTCCACTTATTCCAAATATTCTTCAGAAGGCAAGCAGGCCCTTGCCCCTTTTTGGCCTTGACTGGTATGGTTTTCTTTCCTCTGGTCTCATCTAAAATACATTGTGGATAACTGAGCCAAGACAGGATCCCCTCCCTCACCTGTCAGGATTGCAGCATCCCAGTCTTCATGCCATGAAGCTTGACCACATGATTTCTCTACTTCCAACCATATTAACAGTCCAGACTTGCTTCCCCATCTCATACCATTTTTGGCCTTGCAGAAGTTTTCAACTAAGAAAGTCTGCAACAGTAAATAGAAATGTTTGTTTTTTTTTTTTGGCTGCAAGTAAAAATATTGATTCCTTTTCAACATCTGTCTCGTACATTTTGCTTTTTCTTATTACCCTGTTTAAGGAAGGAGTAAGTTTTTCTATGATCAAACTTCAGCAGGCAGCAATTTCAAATTTTCATATAGTTAGCCAATCTTGCTCCTTGTCTACTTTTAGATTATGCAAAGCGTTTATGAAAGGTATCCTTTCGCTGAGCCCCCCCCCCCCCAAAAAAAAAGATCCTTCTCCACCCTGGAACATCACCACTGGTACTGCAGAGTTTCTCTGACCGAGCCAGCAGCCAATTTTGACTTGAAGTTTTTCTCATAAAAGGCTATCTCTTCAGTAGCCATTACTTCCTGATCTTACAAATCTCCCATACATAATTTTCATAAAGCCAGGGTTTTCACTGCGTACCAATCCCTCTTTTCTGCCTAAAGTAGTGCTTGAAAACATTAACCAATCCATTCAGTTACTGGTGCTTTTTCTCATTTTTTCCAACAAAGGAGAGTATATTCTATATGTCCTTAATGTTCATAGACAACTACATTTTTTTTTTTTTTTTTTTTTTTTGCATAGAACAAAGCAGCACAGGACGTCAGACAAGTTGTTTATAGCCTTTTCTACTAACAGATTAGGTTGAGCAGTGTCAAAAAATCACACTGGTCAAGTGGATCACTGAGTGGATCACCTTCATTTATTCTCGGAGAGATGTAGAATTACCTCGACCTCCAAGAGCACATTTTACTAGCTCTGTGGCTACTTCTGCCTTGCCATCCAGGATTTCCATTGAAAATATTTGTATGGCAGCCATCTGGTCAAACAATTCCGCCTTTGTTGTACCCTACAAATTTAATATTGTGTCTAGGCGCAGGGCTTCCTTTGGTTTGTCAGTACTCTGACACATCTTTCCATGATGGCCAACCAGAGAGCCTTTACCTGGGGACTCTGACTCATTCGTGCGGAGAAATGAAGAGGTGACTGTTGTGACCATTTGTTGTACCTCTGACAGCCAGTATGGATAGGGGAGGGGGGGTTAGCAACGTCCCCTGTGCCTGTTGGAGTCCCTCTCAGTGGGCAAGGGCGAGCCACTCTTTACAGCCCTGGGGAAGGGAACAGAGGTTTCTGTGTTGTCAGAATGCTGTGCCCATCCCTAGGGAGACAGCTGCTGCTATTAACACAGCTGGTCCCATTTTTCCTGTCAGAAAGAAACTGCATGCAAAGCTTATCTACCACTTCTCAAATTCCTTTGAATAGGAGAAGTTTACTGGGACTGGGTCAGGATTTAACTTGCACTGTTGGTCCTTATTGTAAAGTAGTTTCTGGTAAAAGAGGGATTTTTTTTTTAAACTAAAGAGATTTAAGACTCTGATGCAGGGATGGATTCAGGGTTTTGTGCTCTGACTTCTTTTTGACTATGGAGATCTTGGTTTCTGATCTCTCTGTGGAGTTTTTTTTTGTCACAGATCATTACTAGAATGTGCCATTGTTTACCATGGGAGAGCACTGAGGTTTCTCAGTCCCTTAGAAAATATGATGGGTTGTTACAGAAGGATTTTCCTGAAACTACATTCATTCCTCCTGTCATCTGCTTTAGAAAATAGGTCTTGCTAACTATAATTTGTCACAATAGTCAGCCAGCAGTAGTCCTTAAATGAAAGATGTGTTAAGTTCCTTAGTATTTTATTGTTTTATACACCTACTCCCAAACCTGAACCCAGCAGTGATAGCTTTAGTTAATCGCACTGTTGCTAAGTGCTTAATGAATTCCAGTCCTATTTCTGATGAGGGGAAAATTATTGATGGGTATGGGGGTGAAAAAGTCTTTTACCACTTTGATTTTTCAGAAATTTGAATTATCAATGGAATGTTTCTTCACCATGTGAAGAAAAATATGGTTTAAGTAACTGTTTCTTCTATTGCACTGGTCACTATTCTTTGTTTGCAGTTTGTGTATTACTCTGATACTACTTCCAGGGCTATGACCACTGGTACTCTTATAGGGAGGTTTGCTTGGCTGCATTCTCAAAACCTCCCAGATGTAAAACATGAGATTTTAAGTTGGCCTTTGGATAGGGGTTTAGTGTTTGTTCCCTCTTCTGTAGAGGTGATCAAAAAATGTGATGAAAGGGGCAAGCTGATTCAGGCACTCTCTCTAACATTTTTCAGCCCTCCTTTTCCAAATTGCCCAAGGGATTTTATTTCTCATTCACTTTTGGTTAAAAAAAAAAAAAAAAAAAAAAAAAAAATCAGAGTTCAGGTAACCACATGTTTTAGAAAAAAAATGGTAAAGGAGTTCAGAAAGAAATCTCAAACCTCTCAAAACCAAGGACAGTTCAAGTCTTAATGACTGTTCAAGGGACCTTGTGACCTCATCCCACCCACCCTAGCCCATTTTGTATTCCAGAAATATGGATTTTCATTTTCCTGTTTAGCAGCAGTTTGATTTTTCAGAAGCCATTTGTCTGAAATGTTCATTGTAGTTACAGATGGCAGTGAAGAAATTTCTCCGTTCTAGAGGTTTCACTCCTTCTCCTGCACACGCTCTTTTTTTCCTTCTATTTGTCAAATTCTGTCCCAAGGAGTGATGGAGCAACTTCCTTCTTCCTATGTGTTCCATGTGTGAAAAAGAGAACATTTGGAGACCAGATGTTCTTCCTGTTTCACTTTTGCAGTCATTACATTTAGATTATCTGCCTGCAGGTAGCCCTCAGCTGGCCTGAATATCAAAGTCTTGAGGTCCTGCGTCGGATGCTGTCTCTTCTTCCATGATGTCAGGTCATCAGGGTCATAAAGCATGCAGCCGACGCCATTACATCAGTCTTTCTTGCTGCGCGGTAGCAGAAGCAGTTAGCAAGTGCTGGTCATCCGACTTCTGAAATTTTCGTTTTCGAGTTTCAGAACCGAAATCTTCAAAAAAGCTAACTACCCGTTGGGGGTTCTCTTTCTTGCTATTAAACTGATGTCAGTAAAAGTTAGCAATTGTCTTACCTGTGGAAAGCAAATGCCTCAAAGATTTTCATTCGTACTGCATTCCTTGCTTAGGCCGAGACCACGACATCCCTCGCTGTTGGTTTTGTGCTTTATTCAACCCCTAAACTATTCGTAGTCTATTTTTGCAGGAAATTATTTTGGCTCTCCGTTTAACTGTCCAGAAATGTCGTCTGTAAGCTATCAGACTACCAATATTCCGAAAAAAATGTAAAGATAGACAGACCGCATAGGTCCAAAACTGCCGACGCTTCCGTTAAGCTAATCGCCAGTTCGCTTGTACTCGGTGAGGTGCTTTCGCAGCCCCTCATACCCACTACTTCAGATTCGCAGGCCTCTGCTTAGACCCATTTGGAGTTGGGTATGCCACAAGATGCTTTTTTTTGACCGTGGAACCTGCAGATGTCTTTACCTTAGATGGCTTCGGAGCCGCTGTGCAGGCACCGGCTTCTGAGAGTGTATTCAGGCCTACAGACTTGCATTTCAAAGAGACGCCACCTTCTTCAATGCCTAAAACTCGACCTACGCCTAGAAAACTGACGTCCAAACCGCATGGTCAGGCCCATATGCCTAAAAAACAAATAAGAATGGCTGAAGACCTTATTACTTTAATTAGGGGAAGTCAGCCTTCCCCCTCTAAGAGACCTAAAACTGATTTTCCTTCTGATTCTTCTCATCAGGATTCTGAAATTTGTTTGTTCTGATTACCAGGATTTGCCGTTAGCTACCTATGAGGATTCTGATGCAAAGGATTCCATTCCCCCGCTTTCCCTCCAGAAGATTTTTCTTTTGATGAAACCTTGCACACTCATAGGGAACATTTCCGCTGGGAAAGGTAGGATTACTCTGACTCCAAAAAGAGGCTTAGGGAATTCTTACTCCTCCCTCAGCATAGGCCCTTAGCTATCCCTCCTGCCCTGGACATTGCAGATGATGCCTTCTTGTAATGTAAACGAAAGAAAGCTTGTGCTATGCCTAATCCCAGCAACAGTCACATAAAATATTGTCCACAAAGAAAAAACGTTGCTGGAAACTGCTGATGTTAAAACCAAAAACAATTTATTGACACACAAATCCACTTGTAGTAATCCACTTGTAGTTAGCGCTTTCGGGCCAAAACCCTTCATCAGACTAATTCAAAAAATGTTACAGACATATTTAAAATACTCATCTACCAACCAAATTTCAGTAAAAAGCCCGCCTTTTCTTGAGGGCTGGCTTAAGGGGCACAACATCATTTAAGCCAGGAGACCTGTGTGCTGTTAATTCAAGAATCCATTTAGATTCCACTAATTCAGTAGTGTGTTTTATATCTCCACCTCTGCTGTTCAAAACAACATTTTGTATAACCCTAAAACTAAATTGATGTGTAGGATTGTTTCTTATGTGCCTACATAATGCATTGTGTTTATCTTGATTTCTTATTGAAGACGTGTTGCAATCCCCTGACCTTGAGCATATTGTTGGTCATCCCTACATAGTAGCTCTGACCGGAATTGCAGTTGGCCAAATATACTACATCCGTTGTCCTACATGTTGCTCTCCCTTTTAACAGAACCCTCCTTCCACTGACCGGATGTACAAAAACCACATCCCTATTGATGTATACACAAGCCTTGCAATGGCCGCATGGTACTGTACCCTTCATTATGGGCAAAGCTTTAGTAGTGTTAGCAATCCTCTCTTTACAAAGCATGTCCTTAAGGTTCCTGTTCCTCCTATAACCAAACCATGGATTACTTCCTACAATGTCCCCTAAGTGAGCATCACTGGTGATTATATTCCAGTTTTTGTTTATTATATCACGAACACCCTTTGTTACTTCCATATGTCAACATCACCTTTTGTCTTGTTTGTGTATTCCTAGCAGCTATGTCCTGCCCCTTTTTTACCCCTGTTATATTAATCCAAGGTCTATATTTATCCTTCCTAAAGACTCTACCTTTACTTACTGCTCCCTCTATCAGGCCCTCTCTGTAACCCCTCTCACGGAAACTTCTTGTAATGTAGCCTGGCCCCAGATATTTTACCTCCTGCTCCCAGAAAACCTGACTGGTATTAGAGTACCTGACTCTCACAAGTTCCTTTTCAAGAATCCTACTGCGGACCCAGAGAACATTTCCCAAGGAACTAGAGGCATTAAGGCTACTACTGCCAAAAACCCTACCCCCTCTGATATAGATTCCAGGGCCTTTGACAGATTGGGTTAGAAGGTATACACTTCTGCTGCTTTGGCCATTAGGGCCTTAAACTGTCAGTTTCATATGTTAAAGTATCAGCAGCATATTATGGGACTGCTTAAACAGAAAATGATGATTCCTGACTTTGCTGAATATAAAGGATTGCAGGATTTAATGCATTCTGCTGAATAAGTTGGTAAACGTACTTTGCAGTGTGGTTTTACTGTTTAGAAGCATCTTGCATGGTTGCTGTCACTGGGTCTGTACTTGTAAGGCATGCTTGGCTTAAGGAGCAAAACTTGCCAGATCGTGTTAAAGCTAAATTACTAGATGCTCCCTTTAAACCATGACCACCTGTTTGGTAGCAAAGCAGAAGTCGTCCTTAAAAAGATGGAGAAAAAATCTAAATCTATGCAAACTGTTAAAGATTTCCTACAAGTACAGCCTCCCAGATTTAGTAGGCATTGTACTTGTAAGAATTAGTCCTTTACAGACTCTTACAGGCCTTCTCAGTCCAAACCCAGGAACAGCAGACCACCTAGGCTACAGTCTAAGGGCACGCATAGGCTTAAGCAGTGGTGGGCTCCCACTTCCAAAGCTGGAAAAGTAAGACACCCCCCTGTGGAAAAATGTCAAAATGACTTAACCTTAAACTTCCCAAGCCTTGCCAAACTGCCTACCCGCTGAGGGGGAAAGATTGCCCTGCATGCAAAATACTGGGAACTCATTACCCAGGACAAATGGGTTTTAAATATAGTCTTCCAAGGATACAGATTCCACTTCCACCCCCAAATCAGTGGGCAGAGGCTCAACAGCAGGATGTTCATCGTGTTACACTGCTGCAGTCATCACACTTGGGTTATCCTGCCGTCAGGCGGTCCCGCAGTCAGCCAGAGTTCCAAAGTCTTGGTCCGGTGTCAGTTGCTGTCGCTTCTTCCCTGACGCCAGTGCGGCAGGGTATATGAGGCATCCGACACCATTTTCTTCAGTCTTTCTTGCCGCGCGGTGCCCGAAGCAGAAGCAGTTCGCAAGTGCCGGTCGGCTGACTCCTGAGATTTTCAAATCGAATTTCAGACCAAAGTCTTCAATAAAACTAAGTACCCTGTTGGGGAACCTTTTCTTGCCTCAGTCCGATGTCAGAAAAAGTTAACAATTGCATTTCTTGTGGGAAGCATATACCTCATAAGGACTTTCATTCTTATTGTATTCCTTGCCTAGGCCCAGACCACGACGTCACAGGTTGTCGGTTTTGTGCTAGGTTTAATAAACGAACTGTCAAACGTCGGTTTGATTTGCCCGACATTACTTTGGTAGGAAATTTAATTATACTATGCCGTCGGAGCAACCGACGACCGGCATGCATAAAAAACGCAAGGATAAGGACAGGCAGCCTAGAACCAAACCAGACACCGAGGCCTGTGCTGGGCCTGTCGCCGGTTCTCCGGGTTGCAGTGAGGTGCCTACGCAGCCCCTGAAGACCGCTGATTTAGAACCCCAGACTGCTTCTGATTCACAAGCGGAGAGTACTAGGCTACCGAAGCCTTCTTCTTTAGGCCCTTCCGACTCCACAGCAGAAGGAGATGTTCTTCATCTCACATTGCTGCAGTCCTAACACTTGGGTAGTCCGCTGTCCCTCGATCGGCCCGAATATCAGAGTATAAGGCTGACGTCGGTCAAGGCGCATTTGACTGACATCAGAACGTCAGGGTACAAATGCGCATGACCGACGTCATATCCTCAGTCTTTTTTGCCGCATGGTCCGATGCAGAAGCAGTGTTGCAAGTGCCGTTCGGCGTTCTGAAATATTTCGAATTCGGAGTTTCAGACTGAAGTCAGAGTTGGTTAAGTACCCCGTTGGGGAATATTTTGTTTTTTTCTTGCCTCAGTGGTTTACCGGATGTCAGAAAAAGTAAATAACTGTATTTCTTGTGGGAAACAGATACCGCATAGGGATTACCACAATTTGTGTATACCTTGTTTGGGACCTGAGCACGACGTTGTTGGGTGTCGCTTTTGTGCTAGGTTCAATAAACGCACTATAAAGCGAAGGTTGGATTGTGCCAGGTTGGTCTTTGGGAAGCGGAGCAATTACAATATGCTGTCGGATGCTCCGACGCCGGCTTCCTCAAAGAAACGCAAGGACAAGGCGGTTAAACCTAGGTTAGAGGAGTCGTCCGAACCGGACGCCGGTTCTTTAGAGGCGTCAGTGGAACCGGTGGTTCCGACGGAGGCCTCTCAGGAGTCCCAGGGGGAAACTTTGTTTTTACAGGATGTGGCCTCCCAGGAGGCAGGTCAGGCTGTAGGGGCTTCTCAGATAACTGTACTCCCCTCCCTTCCCAAGGTGTCTAGGCCCTCTCTTTCTGCTTCCAAGGCTTCTCCTAGAGGCAGGTCTAGTTTTGCTTCTGTGGGTGTCCCTCCTAGTTCTTCATGTTCTGTGCCCAAGAAGCACATGCTTAAAATGGCAGAAGATTTAATTACTTTAATTAGAGGCTCTATGCCCCCTCCTGATAAGAGGCCTAGGATGGAGCCTGTGTTGGGGGATTATGAGCAGGCTTCAGATGTGTCTGAGTCTTCGGCTGAAGACTTGCAGGAGTATTCTCATTATTCTGATTCTGATGTGGATGATTCTACTCCTTCTGCTTCTCCTCCGGAGGATTTTTCTTTTTCAGAGACCCTTCACTCCATGAGAGAGCATTTTAAATGGGAAGGTCAGGATTTCTCTGATTCCAGGAAAAGGCTTAGGGAATTTTTGTTTTTACCCCAGCATAGGCCTTTAGCTATACCTCCTGTTCTCAATGTGGTGGAAGATGTGTTTGCAGAGGCTTCTCTTAATCCTGATTCTTTGCCTCCTGCTCCTGTTAAACCGGATAGGTATTACAGGGTGCCTGAAGCTCATAAGTATCTTTTTAAGAGTCCTAGGGCAGACCCAGAAACCGTTAGCCAGGGGCCTAAGGGTGTTAAGGCTTCTGTTGTCAAGAATCCGGTTCCGGCAGATAAAGAGGCCAGGGCCTTGGATAGATGGGGAAAGAAAGTTTATACTTCTTCCATTCTATCCATGAGAGCTTTGAATTGCCAGTTTCACATGTTGAAATATCAAAATTATCTCCTTTCACAGTTGAAATCTAAGGTTGATGCTTTGGCGGAAGGTATTGATTGTAAAGAGTTACAAGATTTAGTGCATGTTTCTGAACAGGTGGGTAAGCATTCTTTGCAATGTGGTTTTGATGCTGTACAGGCCTCGTCTAGGGTGGCTGCTACTGGGTCAGTTCTTCGCAGGCATGCCTGGCTGAGGGATCAAAATTTGTCTGACCATGTTAAAACTAGGATTTTGGATGCCCCTTTGCAATCTAATGTCTTGTTTGGTTCTCCTGTTGAGGCAGTTTTAAAGAAAATGGAAGACAAGGCTAAGTCTATGCAGACTGTTAAAGATTTTTTGCAGGTTCAGCCTCCAAAGTTTAGTAGAAATTGGCCTACTAAAGGGTGGACGTATCCTTCTTATGATTCGCAGTCTAGGGGTAGATCTAGACGTGGCAGGGGCAGAGGTCAGGGCTCTTTCAGGCCTAGAAGAGAGAGTTCTCCTGCACAGTCTTCGGGTGAGGGCAGGGGTCAGTCCTTTCGTAAACAGACCCAATGACCTACCTTTTCAGCTGCCAGAACCTTCTCGCCTGGCAGCACCTTTGGGAGGAAGATTGGCACTTTTCAAAGAAAATAGGAGTTTGATCACCCAAGACAGATGGGTACTGGATATCATACATCACGGTTACAGGTTTTATTTCCATACCTTGCCTCCTTTCAAAGGCATGCCAGACATTCCTCCTCAACAAAGAATAGAGGCTCACAAGCAAATTTCTCTGTTACTCCAAATAGGGGCCATACAGCCAGTTCCTATGCCAGAAAGGGGCCTAGGATTTTATTCTCGCCTGTTCCTAGTACCAAAGAAAGGGAACACGTGGAGACCAATTTTGGATTTGTCTATCTTCAACACTTATCTGGACATTCCCAAGTTCAAAATGTTGACGTTGCAGCAGCTTTTACCTCTGCTGGGCAAAGATCATTGGATGGTGACTTTGGATCTCAAGGAAGCTTACCTTCATGTTCCTATCAGACTAAGTTGCAGGAAATATCTGCGTTTTCGAGCTGGGACTTCTCACTATCAGTTCTCTGCATTGCCCTTTGGCTTATCTACTGCGCCCAGAGTGTTCACGAAAGTTCTGGCTCCAGTGATTGCTTTCTTCAGGCTAAAAGGAATACAGATCTATCCTTATTTGGACGACTGCCTGATTCTGTCTCAAGCAAGTGAAGAGCTTCTTCATCATTTGGAATATGTGATAGCAGTGCTAAGATGCCTGGGGTATTCTGTGAACGAAATAAAGTCCAGTCTAGTACCCTCTCAGGACATGTGCTTTCTGGGTGTGAGACTGAATACAGCATCCCAGATGGCCTTTTTAACCCCGGACAAACAAGAGTCTATCCCTTTACTTCCATCAACTATCTCATCAGTCCGGGCTGACTGCAAGGACAGTCCTTCAAGCCTTAGGGTTCATGGCATCTTGTATTCTGGTGCTTCCCAATGCCAAACTGCATATGAGGAAGCTACAATGGTATCTCAAAATGTATGGACACAGCACTGCCAGGATCTGGACACTGTCATTCAAATAATACCTTGCATTCAAAAGGAATTTTTGTGGTGGGCTCAGGAATGTCACCTAAACAAGGACTCTCTGTGACCCGGCCAGAGGCGAGTCAGATTTTAACGACAGATGCCTCAGACAAAGCTTGGGGAGCTCATCTAAATGGAAAGTGGATACAAGACAAGTGGCCTGCCAGACTACAACATCTACATATCAACATGAAGGAGATGTTAGCAGTCCAGTTTGCATTAATATCCTTCAAGGATTTACTTCTTCCAGGGCAGGTGTTGATTCTAACAGACAACACAACTGTCATGTGGTACATCAACAAGCAAGGGGGAACACATTCTTATCCTCTATGCAGGCAAGCAATGATTTTGTGGGAGACTGCTCTCAGTTTACAACTAAGTCTTCAGGCAAGGTTTCTGCCGGGAGCACAGAACTCCTTAGCAGATGTGTTAAGCAGACAAATCATGGATCCCCACGAGTGGAAACTGGATCTTCATGTATTTCAGAAATTGACAGTGTCCTGGGGAACTCCAGACATAGATCTGTTCGCTTCTCCACTAAACCACCAGCTGCCAAAGTTTTGCACAAAGGTTTCATCCCACAGCTTGGAAAGTGGATGCTCTTTCTTTCAGTTGGGAAAATCTTCATGTGTATGCCTTTCCACCTCTGCCTCTCCTCCCAAAGGTACTTCTGAAGGTCAGACAGGACAAGCCAAGGATGATTTTGATAGCTCCAGATTGGCCTCGACAGCACTGGTATCCATTACTGAGAAGTCTGGTACGGAAGCCTCCATGGACTTTGCCTTTGATTCCACATCTGTTGTCCCAGGACAGTCATTTGCTCAATGTCAAACTTCACTCTCTTCACCTAACAGCATGGCATATTCTGTTTTAAACCAGAGAGGGTCTCAACTTCCACAACAAGTTTTGAATGTGATTTTGGAAGCTAGAAGGCCTAGTACAAGGAAAGTGTACGCAGATAAATGGAAGAGATTTTTATTTTGGAGTGCAGCTAAGGATTTGGATGTTTGAGCCTGATTTAAGTGTGGCTCTTCAATATCTTACTGAGTTATTGGACAAAGGTTTGTCCTTCTCTTCTATTAAGATTCATGCTGCAGCAATTTCAGCTCACTACGATTGTGACCCACCATTGTTGTCTCATCCTTTGTTCAAGCAATTTCTTAGAGGGGCAAAGAATATAAGACCCCCACGAAGGGCTCCTACTCCTGCTTGGGATCTCAATTTTGTGTTGGAGAAACTCACTCTGCAACCTTTTGAGCCTGCAGCTACTGCTGAGTTGAAATATTTGTCATGGAAGACTGCTTTTTTGTTGGCCATTACCTCTGCAAGAAGGGTTTCTGAATTGCAGGCCCTTATGGCAGTTGAGCCTTTCTTAATTTTCCATAAGGATAGGGTATCTTCACGTACTAATCCTTCCTTTATGCCTAAAGTGGTTTCTAGTGTGGCTTTAAACCAAACTATTCATTTGCCTACTTTTTATGCAAATCCCCAAACTAAAGGGGAAAAGATTTTGCACACTTTAGATGTACACAGGCAGTTGCGATATTATTTGGACAGAACTAAAGGGTTCAGACAATCTCAGCAGTTATTAGTTTCTTTTGCTTTGTGCTCTCAGGGCAAGCCCGTGTCAAAACAAACTATTTCTAAGTGGATTGGATTTTGCATTGCTTTCTGTTATTCCCATCATGGCAAAGAGATTCCAGCTGGGATTAGGCCTCATTCCACTAGGGCTACTGCCACTTCAACAGCTTTTTTGAGGGGGGGTGGCTACTAAGGATATTTTGGAGGCAGCCACTTGGAGTTCAGTGCATACCTTCTCTAGGCATTACCACCTTCCACTGTACTCTAAATCCAGGGCTGGGTTTGCCACTGCTGTCTTGCAGGGCATTTTGGCAGCTCCTGCTTCTTTGTAGTTTAGCCATCCTCCCTTTCCTCTGCTTTGGGATTCTACCCAAGTGTTAGGACTGCAGCAATGTGAGATGAAGAACATAGTACAGTTTTGTACCTACCATAAATGTAGATGTTCAAGATCCACATTGCTGCAGTCCAATTTACCTCCTTCCCTCTGTAGTTTGAGGTGGTTGTGGGGGTTGGGTTATCCATCTGAGGTATATTGCATATTGTATATATTGTGTATATTGTACATACTTCTGGTGTTAGGCTGGTTGGTTGTTTAGTTGTTGTCTATGGGTTTTGACCTTTCTTTTTAGGGTCTTCTGACATCTGGGGCAAGAAAAGACTGAGGATATGACGTCGGTCATGCGCATTTGTACCCTGACGTTCTGATGTCAGTCAATGCCTTGACCGACGTCAGCCTTATACTCTGATATTCGGGCCGATCGAGGGACAGCGGACTACCCAAGTGTTAGGACTGCAGCAATGTGGATCTTCGAACATCTACATTTATGGTAGGTACAAAACTGTACTTTTCCGGTGCAGTAGAAGCCCCTTCGGTTGCAGAAGGTGTCTTCAGACTGACTACACTCACCATGAAATGTTATGCCAAGCTTAAAACTCCATTAAAACCAAAAAAGACTGTACATCAGTCTCCAGTACTAGGCCCCATGCCTAAGAAACAGATGCTTAAGATGGCTGAAGATTTAATTACCCTTATCAGGGGTTCCCATCCCCCTCCTGATAAAAGGCCAAGACAGGAGGAGGATTATGCTTCCTCTGACCAGGTTTCAATTTCCTCAGATTCTTCTGAGGAACAGGAATACTCCTTTCCCCCTTATGAAGATTCTGATGCTGAAGAATCTATTCTCTCAGCATCTCCTCCAGAAGACTACTCCTTTGGGGAAACTTTACATACCATGAGGGAACATTTCCACTGGGAAGGCCAGGATTACTCTGATTCTAAGAAAAGGCTCCAAGGGTTCCTTTTACTACCCCAGCACAGACCACTTGCTTTCCCTCCCGTGTTAGACATTGTGGATGATGTTTACTTAGAATCTAGTCTTAACCCAGACTCTCTACCTCCTGCTCCAGCCAAACCAGACAGATACTACAGAGTCCCTGTCTCACACAAATTCCTATATAAAAACCCTGTTGCTGACCCAGAAACAATTTCCAAGGGTCCCAAAGGAGTTAAGGCCTCTGTTGCTAAAAATACTGTACCATCTGAAAGGGATTCCAGAGCACTAGATAGATGGGGAAAGAAGGTCTACACCTCAGCTACTCTAGCTATGAGAGCTTTAAATTTCCAGTTTCACATGCTGAAATATCAGCAATTCCTAATGTCCCAGTTAAAACAAAAAATGAGCACACATTCAGAGCAGCCTGATTTCAAGGAAATGCAGGATCTGTTACATGCTGCTGAACAGGTGGGCAAAAATACTTTACAATGTGGATTTGATTCATTGGAAGCTTCCTGTAGAGCAGCAGTGACTGGGTCTGTCATACGTAGACATGCTTGGTTAAAAGAACAAACCCTGCCTGATCATGTTAAAGCAAAGTTATTGGATGCACCTTTACAGCAGGATGATTTATTTGGTGTAAAAGCAGAAGAGTTTTTAAAGAAAATGGAGGATAAGGCAAAATCTATGCAGACGGTCAAGGATTTTTTTACAGGTTCAACCCCCTCGTTTCAGCAGAAATTGGCCAACAAAAAAATGGTCCTTTCCAGCATCTGACAGACCACAGAGGGGCAAATGCAGACGTCCAAGGGGCAGAGGTGAGTCACAAGGCCCTTACAAACCATGCCAATGGGGTGCCGCTACCCAGAAAGGAGGAGAAGACAGGCCCAAGCGAACAGAAGACAAACACAATGACTTAACCCTCAGACTGCCAAGCAAATCTCTCTTGGCAGCTCCCTTGGGAAGAAAATTAGCACTTTTTGCAGACAACTGGCACATCATCACAAAAGACAAATGGGTCCTAAGCATTGTTTCACAAGGATACAGATTTCACTTTCACACCTTGCCAAGGATAAGAGGAATGCCAAACCTGCCACCAAATCAATGGGCGGAGGCACAAAAACAAATTACAGCTCTCATGTACACGAGAGCCATTCAACAGGTACCTACACAGGAGCAAGGACAAGGATTTTACTCAAGACTTTCTAGTCCCCAGAAAGGACAAAACCTGGAGACCCATTCTGGACCTTTCAATTCTAAACACCTACCTCCAAGTACCCAAATTCAAGATGCTAACACTGCAGCAGCTTCTTCCCATGCTGGGCAAGAAGGCTTGGCTATTAACGTTGGATCTCAAGGAGGCATACCTGCATGTCCCTATCAGGCAAAATTGCAGAAGATACCTCCGTTTCATTGCAGGTTCAACTCATTATCAATTCTCTGCACTGCCCTTTGTCTTATCTACTGCGCCCAGGGTCTTCACAAAATGCCTGGCACCAGTAATTGCATACTGCAGACAAAGAGGAATTCAAATATACCCATACCTGGACGATAGTGCCTTATTCAAGCAGAAAGCAAGGACATTCTTTTAAAGCATCTGGCGTTTGTCAAACACCTTTTAAGTTGCCTAGGGTACACAGTAAACGAAAATAAATCAAAACTAGTTCCCTCACAGAACATAACATTCCTGGGTGGCAGCTTGAATACAACGACCCAGATGGCTAATCTCATGCCAGACAAGCAACAGCTGACTCAATACTTCAAAATGATGGCAACAAAGACCCAACTCCCTGCAAGAAAAATTCTGCAGGCCTTGGGATTCATGGCATCTTGCATACTCCTAATACCATTTGCAAAACTGCATATGAGGAAATTACAATGGTATCTGAAGAGCGTATGGACACAGCACAACCACAGCTTGGAAACAATGATACCACTCATTCCCTGCCTTCAACAGGAGTTTCTATGGTGGGCACAGGCATGTCACCTCAACAAGGGTCAGCCTTTTACCTTGCCCACAGCCAGGCAAACTATAACAGATGCATTGGATTATGCCTGGGGAGCACACATGGCAGGACAAGTGCATCCAGGGCAAATGGGATACAGACCAAAGTCATCTGCATATCAATCAAAAAGAAATGCTAGCTGTACAGAATGCCCTAACAGCTTTCAAGGACCTCTTACATCCAGGACAACTCCTAATAAAGACGGACAATACCACAGTAATGTGGTACATAAACAAGCAAGGGGGCACACTCCTACCCCCTATGCAGGCAAGCAATGACCTTGTGGAACACAGCACTGACTTACCAAGTTCAACTACAAGCACAATTCCTGCCAGGAAAGAAAAACACATTGGCAGACAACCTAAGCAGAAACATCATGGATCCCCACGAGTGGAAACTGGATCCACAAGTATTTGCAATGATAACTCAAAAATGGGGTCACCCAGACATAGATCTGTTTGCCAACCCCCAAAACTACCAACTTCAGAAATTTTGCACAAGGACATTCCACCCACTAGCTTGGAAAGTGGACGCCCTCTCATTCAGTTGGAAAACATTAACAGTGTATGCCTTTCCTCCACTGCCTCTTCTAGCAAAGGTGCTGCTGAAAGTCAGATTAGAGAGGCCACAAATGATACTCATTGCTCCAGACTGGCCACGCCAGCACTGGTACCCGATAATAAGGAACATGGCCCAAGGCCTACCATGGATTTTACCCCAAATTCCTCACCTGCTCACTCGGCAAAACAATCAGATTCTACACAGCCAGCTCAAGACTTTAAATCTGGCTGCATGGCAAATTACCTAAACAACCAGACAACACCTCTATCTAAAGCTGTTATGGATGTCATTCTGGAGGCCAGGAGGCCCAGCACCAGGAAAGCCGATTCAGACAAATGGAAAAGATTTTGCGCCTGGAACCAGTCTAAAGGCCAAAATCCCCTTGCTCCAAACATTCCTCAGATTCTACAATATTTAACGGAGATGTTGCACAAAGGACTTTGTTTTTCATCTATTAAGATCCACGCCTCTGCGATTTCAGCTCACTACAACACGGATCCTCCTGTATTTTCACATTCACTTCTAAGACAGTACCTCAGAGGGGCTAAGAACACAAGACCGCCCAGGAGAGCATCAACACCAACTTGGGACCTCAACTTTGTTCTGGGAAAGCTTACACTGCTGCCCTTTGAACCAGCTATTTCAGCTGATTTAAAGTTTCTGTCATGGAAAACTGCCCTGCTACTAGCAATAACTTCAGCTAGAAGAGTCTCAGAGCTACAGGCCATAATGGCAGTGGAGCCTTTCCTCATTTTTCATCAAGACAGAGTCGCTCTAAGGACTAACCCTTCCTTTATGCCAAAGGTGGTTTCCAGTGTGGCCCTAAACCACACCATTCATTTACACACCTTTGTCCCAAACCCCCAGAACAAAGGAGAAAGACTCATGCACTCCTTGGATATTCACAGGCAATTACGTTACTACTTGGATAAAACTAAGGCTTTCAGAAAATCTGACCAGCTCTTTGTATCTTATGCTGCAGGATCACAAGGAAAAGCTATCTCAAAACAGACCATTTCAAAATGGATAGGACATTGTATACGTTTCTGTTACACACATCATGGTAAACCGGTACCTGCTAGCATTAGGTCCCACTCCACCAGGGCTACAGCAACATCAACAGCCTTTCTCAGGGGGGTACCAACCAATGATATTTTGGAAGCTGCAACTTGGAGTTCAGTGCACACCTTCACCAAGCACTATCACTTACCTTTATACTCTAAGACTAGAGCTGGCTTTGCCACTGCAGTTCTGCAGGGCCTACTAGCTTCTCCAACCCCTGTTTAACTTCACCACCCATCCTTAGCTTTGGGATTCAACCCATGTGTGATGACTGCAGCAGTGTAACACGATGAACATAGTACAGTTTTGTACCTACCATAAATGTAGATGTTAGAGTGTTCACACTGCTGCAGTCCACGTTACCCTCCCTCCATCCCCTCTGAACTAGCTGAACTTTTCTATACTTTTCTATCTGATACAACCGTTGTGGTGTATTTGCTTGTAACTGAAGGTATTCTTGGTATTTTCTGTACATGTTTTATTGGCAATATGTACTGCCCACCTACTAGGGGGCACCTGACATCTGGGGCAAGAAAAACTGAAGAAATGGCGTCTGATGCCTCTTATATATCCCTGCCGCACTGACGTCAGGGAAGAAGCGACATCAACTGATGCCAGACCAGGACTTTGGAACTCTGGCTGACTGCGGGACCGCCTGACGGCAGGATAACCCAAGTGTGATGACTGTAGCAGTGTGAACACTCGAACATGTACATTTATGG